>NC_040915.2:59328109-59447602 GCF_004126475.2 Phyllostomus discolor | reverse complement strand
AGTGACCTCTTCTCTGCTCCTTCTTTCTCTCTGCGGATTCCCACTTCTTCTGGGAGCATTTTCTTTCTGTCTGAGGGACCCTTAGTGCTTCGTGTGGAGGTTCTGTTGGTGACCAGTTTTATATATTTTTCATGTGTAAAAATACTTCATTCTGCCTTCATTTTTGAAAGATATATTCACTGCATAAATAACTCAAGCTCGACAGATTTTTTAAAGGTTGATAAAGATTTTACTTATTTATTTTTTAGACAGAGGGAAAGGGAGAAAGAGAGGGACAGAAACATTAATGTGTGGTTGCCTCTCACACGCCCCCTACTGGGGACCTGGCCGGCAAGCACGCGTGTGCCCTGACTGGGGATGGAACCACTGACCTTTTGGTTCGCAGGCCAGTACTCAGTCCACTGAGCCACACCAGCCAGGGCTAAGGTTTATATTTTTAAAAGCTTATCTTTAGAGATATTCTCCACTGTCTCCTTCCTTATGTCACCTTACTGAGAAGCCTGTTTTATCCACAAAGTTTGTTCATCTGCGTTTGACATTATTTTCTCTCTGGCTGTTCTTTTTTTTCCCCCCCCCCAGGATTGTCTCCTGATCACTGGTTTTGATCAATTCCATGATGATGGGCGTTAATGTTGTTTCCTCTTGTTTCCTGGGTTAGACTTCTGTGGAGATTCTTAAATATTTCGTTTTTTTCCTCCGGTGCTGGGGCATTTTGGCCATCAGCTGTGCTACACATTTCTCTGCTCACTGCTGCCGGTTCCGTCCGCCCTGGGACTCCAGTCCGGCGCGTGTGGGGCTG
Source organism: Phyllostomus discolor (assembly GCF_004126475.2). Taxonomy (NCBI): domain Eukaryota; kingdom Metazoa; phylum Chordata; class Mammalia; order Chiroptera; family Phyllostomidae; genus Phyllostomus; species Phyllostomus discolor. Next base: position 59,446,803 of record NC_040915.2, on the reverse strand, counting down.
CCTGAGCTCGGTGCTGTGCATCAGGGGCTTGTTCTCAGCTCTCAGTCTTGCATTTCCTGTTTTCCTTTGAGGAGTGTCCACTTTTATGGCAGGAAGTTCACCACTCTCGCTGCTGCAGTGTCTCCTTGTTGCCGGTGCAAACCGTGCGGTTTCCCATCTCAGACGCCACAGTTTCTGTCTCTGAAGCACGAGACGCTGTGCCGCTCACATGTCCCACGAGCCAGCACTTCACACGTGTGATCACGGCACCCGGTCCTCAAACAAGTGGGGCACCGTGACGACATCATCATTGTGTCGTCTCCCAGGACAGCCCCAAAGAGCCTGTCTGGAGGGCAAGGAGGAGAAGGGAGACTGGGGTCACACATCGGGGGGCCAGGGCCATCCTGCTGTGGCCTGACCACAGTCCCCCAGCGGCTGGAGGAGGGTGTGACACAGAAGGAGGTTTGTGTCTCGCTTCCCCGTCTGCCGGTGTCCCTGTGGCTCCCTCACTGCTCTCCCAGATGTGACAGTGATAGTCAGCCTTGACCTGGGCCTGGGCCCCGCTGATGGTCAGGGTGGCCGTTTTCCCGGAGCTGGAGGCTGAGAATCGGTCAGGGATCCCTGAGGGCCAGGTTGCTGCTAGAATACATGAGCCAGCACAGGGGCCTGGCTGGACTTCTGCTGGTGCCAGTGCACGTAACTTCTGTCCTCAAAGTAATCTACCTGGCAGGTGACAGTCGCCACTTGTCCTGGGGAAACAGACACCGAGGATGGCTGTGTCACCTCATAGGAATTCGCAGAACCTGCAATGTTGGGAACCGCCCTGACTGGTATCAGAAGCTGAAACCCCCGCCTAGGCTAAGGCTAAGGGAACGCCCTTGGAACCGTAAGCCAGCAAGGAGACATGGGCTTGTCTCCCTGGCGGAAATGCTACTTCTGCTGGTGAACCCCAAAAAGCTTGGTCGGTTAGCCAAAGACGGGTAAGATTCCCCACGTGGGGAATGACCTAAGCCAGGCAGGATCACTTTGGGAGGCCCCCCAAAAGAAGGACTTTGGGGGCTGCAGCGTAAGAGGGTGACGGACCCTCGCTCCTCGGCTTTGACATACCCTGAGTTCTCATCATCTGGGAGAAAATCTCCTTATTGCCTTAGTTCCCACCTAAGCCTGAAACAATGACAGGGTGGTGCAGCTCTGGGCTGAGAAGGGGCGGATTCCCGGGGTGATCAGGCCTAAGAAAGAACATGTAAATTACTGTGAAACCTGCTTTGTTTAGAATGCTCTCAGTTGAATGAGAGGGGTCCAAGGAAGAAGTTTGTTCCTCAAAGTCTTACAGCTCTTTGACCCCCACTCAATAGACCTGCAGAGTTCCTTGTTTTCTATAGTTTCTTACTTCCCCCTGATAAGTACTGTACTTTACCTCAATTATTATGCAAAATGAGCCCAATAAAAGCAAGTGTGGACGGTAAATCAGGGCCCTCCCCACTAGGGGGGTGGCCATTCTGTCCCTACTTCCCCACAGGACCTGGTTGTCTCTGTGTATGTTTGTGTTTTTTCTCGAGTGTTTTTCGGCGAGCCATCCACAGCGTTCCGTGGTCACTGCTGGCTGGTGACCCACGCGCAACACTGCAAGGGGGAGACAAAACAGGAGGCTTGAGAATTAAGGGCCTATTCCCATAAGGACCAACATTAAGTCTGCATCTGGGCTGAGATCAAGGTTTGGGGGGACCCAGCTCCCTGTCCTGTTGGGCTAAGAGGCCAGCAGGGCCTGGGGGCAGCACCTGTGCAGAGTGAGAAGGGGGAGCAGCAGAGGGGTCCAGGCCATGGTGCAGACGCCCCAGAGCTCTGCCTCGTGAGACCTCACAGCACTGTGGGCTCCCCGGGCCTCTCTTGTGCCCTCTCAGTCCTCTGAGTCCCTGATGTTTCAGTGTTTATGCAAATGCACTCCCCATCTGGGTTCCAAGCTGAGCAGTTAGCAGAGATCATTTTTACCTCCCCAGGGGGCAGGCCAGGGGACTGAGGAGGAAGGGCTGAGTGTCCAGATTCTTCTAGCTGCTTCTCAGGTCAGAAAACTATCCCTGGACTCTCAGACCCCTGATTATGGTCACCTTCTGGGGTCTGACCACAGCACCACTGTCCCAAACGCTCCCTGCCGGGCGTCTGTCCTGGGCTGGCTCAGCAGGGCTGTGGGCCTTCCAGGAGCTGGCCACAGGGCTGAGCTGGGCCCTCTGAGACGTGACAACTCCTGACTCAGCAGGTGCAGGGCCCTGGTCCTCACCTCCTCCTCCTCCTCCCGCTTCATCTCTCTGTGTCCCCACTCACGTACGAGTGTCCATCGTCGGCTTTCATTAGACGTGGTTCGGTGGGGCCAGGATGTGTGTGTGGTGCCTCTGGTGTGATGTGTTCCTTGTTCAATGGGCTGCTGATTCGGGTGATTCAAATCAGCTGCCAGTGTCACCCACACTGGTGTCTGTGTCCCTTCCTCCCCTACCATCTCCACACAGACTCCCTACGGCACTGTCGACTCTTTAGTCCTTCTAACATGCTGCATCAGGGTTTTACCTGACCTGGGAAAAGCTCCAGAAATCCACCTGACTGAGACCCCAGCTTCAGGCCCCATGTGCTCTGTGAGGGTCCCCAGAGCCCTGGTCTTCACATAGGTTGTGACCTCTGGGGACCAGACATTGTGGTCTCTCCTTTGAGGCTGAACTTTTTCCTGACCAAGGACAGCCTGGTGAGCAGAGCTGGACCTGAGCAGGGAGAATCCACTTCACTCATGACCTCCTAAAGTGTCTGTGCTGCTTCCAGGCAGGGACCAGAGGTTCCGACTGTGCTCTCTTCCCCTAGATGACCCTGAGTAGAGGAGTTGCTGCCCCAGGGTCGGAGAGCACTCAGTAGGTGAGAACAAGAGGCTAGAGGGCAGAGGTCAGGGTGTTCCTTTCTATGCCCAGACAGAGGGTCAGCCCCAGGATCCCTGCCAACAGTGAGGTGATGTGCATTTCAGGGGAAGCACTCACGGGTGCCTGTCAGGGTCCAGCAGTGACACTGTGTGAGTCTGACTGTCACAATGTGCTCATTGAGTCTCAAGGGGACAGATGGAACTTCCTGAAGTCCAGCGCCTGCACTGAGCCTTGGAACTGCTGACCCCAGGGCTAGTGTCCCTCTGAGGCTCCAGCTGGGCAGCCCCAGTTTCTGCCCAGGCTGCTCCTGGATGCAGCTCTCCTGCCCCCTGCTGGTGGGAGAACTCAGACCTGGAGCTTAAGGCTTGCAGGTCACCACCCAGAGTGCTTGTCACCTGAGAGAGTATGACCTTTGCCCTGTGCAGCCCTGCTCTAAGAGGTCACATAAGGTTTGCAGGAAGGTGGGAGGTGCAGTGGATGGTCTCCTCCACATGTGTTTGAGGAGTTTGGTTGTGACGTGTGTTGGAGCTGCTTTCTTTATGTTTTAGGTGCTGGGGTGTGTCGGGTTTCTTGGATCTGTGGGCTCCTAATGTTCACCAAAACTAGAATATTTTTGGCCAGTATTTCTTCAAATATTTTCCTTTCTACACTCCGCACCCCACCCTTCACATCTGTTCAGGGTCCCAGGCAGCCGTCAGATCCCGCAGCCTCAGGAGCCCAGACCAGGAGGACAGTCTGGGGTCTGATTCAGAGCCGTGGGCCTGTGAGTGACACAGCCTCCATCACGTGGACATGCAGTGTCCTTCGCCGCTGCGTGGATGTCTCCCCCCGTGTCCTTCCATTCAGGCCCTGTGTCCCTACTCACACCCTGGCCTTGAAATCCCCAGGACATCCTGGTCCTGTCAGCCCTGAATGCACTCCTGCCCACCCTTGGAGAGCTGGGTAAGGGCTGGGAGGAGGGGAAAGCCTGGGGATCTCAGACCTGGGGCCTGAGTCAGACCTGCTCATGGCCTTGTCTCTGGACATATTTGGGGTGAAAGAGAGTGTGACACAGTCAGTGGTTTATGTCTCACTTCCCCACCTGCCTGTGTCACTGTGAGTGTTACTACTACTGCTCTCCCTGACTGCACAGAAGTAGTCAGCCTCATCCTCAGCCTGGGCCCCGCTGATGGTCAGGGTGTTCGAATCACCTGAGTCAGAACTAGAGAATCGGTCTGGGATCCCTGAGGGCCGATTGTTGTTACCATAGACGACTGTTACAGGGGCCTGGCCTGGCTTCTGCTGCACCCAGGAAGGATAATATCTTCTCAGGGCCTCTCCCTGGCAGGTGATCCTGGCCGTCTGTCCCAGGGTCACAGACACTGCTGGGGGCTGAGTCACTTCAGAAGAGACCACTGAACCTGTAAGAGAGGACAGGAGAGGTGAGTGTGAGGATGAGGGTCTCCTTCCCGGACTGTATACACCCTGCAGGGTCCCCTGTGCTGAGCGAAGGTTAGAGCCAGGTTGCTTCTGGTTTCTGTGGGGGCTGAGCCTTGGGAGGCAGCACCTGTGCAGAGAGTGAGGAGGGGGAGCAGGAGAGGGGTCCAGGCCATGGTGGAGAAGCCCCAGGATCTTCCTCTGACCCACAGCTGAAGATGTGGCTTCGGGGCCTGTCTTATCCTGCATAAGGGGCTCCATGCAAATCCACTTCCTTCCCCTTGTGGCCTTGCTGAGTGGCACCTGCTGGGCAGAGAGCAGCTAGGGCCAGTGGAGGGTGTAAAGCTGGGTCCTCACCTCCAGGTCTGCACCCTGGTTGCTCAGAGCTCTCTGTGGTGTTGAGGGGACAGTGCTGACCCCTGACCAGCCCCTGCACCCACAGGTGAGCTGAGTCTCCTCTCTGGTCTTGGGGAGAAGGCTCAGTCCCCTCCAGGGATGAGATCACAGTGCGGTGTGTAGTGGGGGTGCTGGAAACAGGAGCCGGTAGGGACAGTGGTCAAGCTGGTGCAAGAGGCTGGACTTTGCTCCAGGACACAGTGACACTGGTCACGTGCCTCTGGGGGGATTTCCATTACATTTTAGAAAAAAAGAGAAAAATCTTTTTTGCGTTGGTCTTGGTAAGAGTTCTTATATTGCATAGAAATGATTGATACGTAAAAGGATAGAAAATATATGTTAACCCTTTAAAATTAAAAACTTTGTTCTACAAAAGTCTCTTTTATGGAGTTAATGTAAAAAAACCCCAATAAAGTGGGAGAAAACACTTGGCAATCCCAATCCATCAAAGAAGTATTTTGTGTAAAGTTTTGAAACTAATTAATACACAAAGTAAACAGCCCTGGCCGGGGCTCAGTTGGCTGGAGCAGCATCCAAATGCACTGGGGGTTTGGGTCTGACCCCTGGTTGAGGGGTAGAGGGGAGTCGGCCAATGAGGGTGTGGATGGGCGGAGCATCCATCTCACCCTGAGATCCTGCCTCTGGGTACTGCTCTCTGCCCTTCCTGGGACGGAGCCTAGGGGTCAGATTCTCAGATCTGTTCTTCCTTCTCATTACCAGGGGAGCGGGCGCTTGACGTTGGCCTGACCGCCACGTTACCCAGGAAGCAGATCTGAGGGAGGGGAGCGCCTGCTGCCTGCAGGGACTCTGGTCTGCACCCAGAGAACCCTGAGGGAGCCAGGTGGTCTGGACTTTCTGCTTTCCACAGGTGCTCTCCTCCATCTGCCTTGCAGCCTCTGCCCGTGTTTCTCTCTGGCCGACCCCTCCCGAGGCCCTGCTCCTCACCCAGTGCCTGCCTGAGCCCCAGCCTCATTTCAGTTCTGGGTGCTCATCGCTTGTTTGGGAGGCGGCCTCTGACCACCACACGTTTGGAAACACAGTGTTACGGCCCTTTATCATGTTCTCGGGAGTGTGTTCACCGTTAGGTGTGGGCCATCCAGAACCTTTGCCTGGAAGAACCCACCCCACCCCCTCTCCACACCAGCAATCACACCTTCTGAGGATGTGAGGGGACTAGAAACACAGCTAGAAGCAGTGGCTGCTGGCGTGAGGACACCGTGACTCCTGAGAAGAGGACGATGCTTCGTTCTGTATTGTGTCCCTGTGGTGTATTGCGTTGACTGATGTGCAGGTGCTAAATCAGCCCTGCGTTCCCAGGATGAATGCCAGCCGGTCCTGGTGTGTGCTCCTTGTGCAGGCGGCTGGACTGGTTTTCTAGGACAGTGTGGAGGGTTCCGGGTCTGTATCGTCAGGATTATTGATGATCAGGTTTCTTTCCTTGTGACATATTTCCTGTTTTGGAGTCAGAGTAACATTGCCCTCATTGAATGAGCTGGTAGGTTTCTTTCTCTTCTATTTTTTGGAAGAGTTTACAAATAATTGGTAATAATTATTCTTTTAATGTGTGGTGACATTCACCAGCAAAATATCTGTGTCTGGGCCTTTCTGTGTGGGCAGTTCGGGATCATTTCTTCTCTGTGTTGTTGCAGATTTCATCAGGTTTCCTTAGTTTTTCACTGAGTCAGTTTCAGCAATTGCTGTTTTTCTAGAAACTTGTTAATTTCATTTACGTTTTGTGGCATGCATTGGTTCCTAGCGTTCTCTTATATCCTTAAAGTCTTCTTTCATTTTTGCAGTGTTGGTAGTAATGGCTCCTCTTTACTCATGTTTTTAGTAATTTATCTTTAAAAAATATAATCAGTCTAGCCCTGACCAGTGTGCCTCAGTTGATGAAACATCATCCTGCAAAGCAAAAGGTCACTGGTTGGATTTCTGGTCAGGGCACATGCTTGGGTTGCGGGTTTGGTTCCCAGTTGGGGCGCATTTGAGAGGCAACTGATCAATGTTTCTCACATCAAAGCTTCTCTCCCTTTTTTCCCCTCCCTTCTGCTCTCTCTAAAAATAAATATAAAAATCATTAATAAATAAATAAGTAAATAAAATATAACCAGTCTAGCTAAAAGTTTGTCAACATTGTTGATATTTTAAAAGAACAAACTTTTAGTTTAATTGATATTCTTTACTCTTTTCCTCAATATTTAGTCTAACTTTATTATTTATTTTGCCTGCATTTGTTCTGTGTACTCTTCTTTTTACAATGTCTGAAATTGAAATGCTACATGACTGATTTGAGATCATATGTATATATTAGGATTTGGAAATAGAAAAATATTTTTAACTCTATTCATTAATATACATTAAGTACATATAAATATATTTACACATAATAATATAATACAGAATGAGCAAAAGAAGGTTTATAGTTGTTTGTATAGAAAATAATACAATAATAAATAAATAATAATAGAAGAATAAACTGTGTTTTTGTGTATTCACAACTGCAAACCTACATTTGACCCACCCTGTATATAAATCAGGATAAATATACGAATTTGATTGTATAAATGTAAATATGCAAAGCACTCCTTCGAGGGAATTATATTCCTGTAGATACACACACGTAAACACACAATGCACATATTCATTTTTGCATGTATACGTTCACATGTAATACACAGTACATACATTGATAGATCATGCACGCAGACACGTACACACACGGATAAACATCTCCTCTAAGCACTGCTTTACGAGGCTGCCATTGGGTTGATGGGCCACGTCTTCACCATCATTCACTGTCCACACGTTTTCCCACTTTCCTTTGATTTCTGCATTGAGCCATTGACTATTTGGGTGTGAGCTTTCACATTTCCTTTTTTTCATCGAATGTAAAAGATTGGTTTTTTTATTTCTAATTTTATTCCATTTTGGAGAAACTACAATGTATAATTTCTATCTTTACTTATTGTTTTGATGTGTAACTTTTTAATTATATTTCCCATTATGATTTATCCTTGTTATACCTTCTCCCACCTCTTTTAAATATATTGACCCTGTTTTGTGTCCCAGAAATGGTCGAATTTGGAGAGTGGTCACGTGCCCTAGAGACCAGTATGTATTGTGCTTTATTGGAACTGAGTGTTCTGTCTGCATATCTAGTTGCTCTATATTCTGGTTCTATATGTTCTATTGATTTATACACATGGAAATAGATGTTTGTATCTATAGTCTATCCTTTTTCAAAACTTTCTATATTCTATCTTCTATTTTGAAATGCATCCATGTAGCTATCATATCTGCTGCTTTTCATTTCTTTGTGTGGGTACCTTTTCTATCGGGTGTCATTGTCCTTTTGTCTGAGGGTGTCTTACTATGTCCTGCAGTGGGGTCTGTGTGTGGTCAATTCTGTGAGTTTGTATGCCTGAAACACTTTTATTTTGCCTTTAATTTTGAAAGACACTCTACCTGAGTAAAAAATTCAAGGGTCTTTTTTTCTCTCATCACTTTAAGATCCTCCTATCTCCTGGTTGCATTGTTTCTCATGAGAAATCTGCTCTTACCATTGTCTCTTCCTCACTCCAGGACATGTCTTCTCTCTGACCGCTGCTGAGAGCATCTCTCCTCTAAGCAGTCTTATTATGAAACGTGTTGGTGTTTTCCTTCTCTTTCTCCTTCCCTCCCTTCCTTCCTTCCTTCCTTCCTTCCTTCCTTCCTTCCTTCCTTCCTTCCTTTCTCTCTCACTGTCTTTCTTTCTCTCTATCTTTCTTTCTGTCTTTCATTTGTGCTTGAGTTTGTTAAGGTTCATGGACCTGTGCCTCTACAGTTTAACCAGTTTGGAATATTTTGGTTCATATTTCTGCAGTTTTTCTAGTGACCCCCACCACATATTTCCCAACTTTTCCGCTTCACTGCTTCCAATGATACACATTTGGGCCCTTTGAAATTGTTAGAACTCAAAGATGTTTTGGTTATTTTCACTCATTTTTATTTCTGTGTTTCATTTTGTATACTCTCCATGGCAATCCATCAATTTCACTAAACTTTTCTTCTGCAGCATCTAATCTATTGTCAGTCCCGTGCATTGTACTTTTAAGTCTCAGATACCGTAGTTTTCATTTTCACAAGTTCAGTGTGTATCTCTGTTTAATCTTCTATATCTCCACATAATGTGTTCAGTCTTTCTTCTACCATCACGAACCAGTGATACATAATGAAAATAATTGCTTTTATATCCTTGAATATGAATTACATCATCAAAGAAATTTCAGGACAAGGTTGGGTTCATTGATTTTTGTACTTAAAATAGCTCATATTTTCCTAATTGTTTTTTGGAAAATTTTTCATAAGATGCCAGCTATTGTGACTTTTTCCTTGTTGGGTATTCATATCTGTATTTCTCTTGATGTTTTTGATTTTTATATTTGGATTCAGGAAAGGTACTTGGACATATGTGATTGTTTGGCAACTTGCTTTAATCACCTCTCCAATGGCACCAGAGCAGCCTTTAGTTTGGGGCTCATTTTCTCACCGCTGAGACAGCTCTCTTCTGACAAGTCAACCTGAAGCCTGAATTGGCAGATTCTTTCCCACTGGGCACAAGCCCTGCAGGCTGGGGTGCTGACCTGTGACCCTCCCTTCCCGTGTCCTTGGGTGGCTCCCTCCTCAGTCTCAGCTGGTTTCCTCCCTGGTGCGCTTACCAGTCTCGAGGGAATGCTTGCAGAAACCCAGGGTACCACCTCGGTGGGGCCCTTTCCTCTCCCACACACTCCCCCATGGACTGTTATTTCCTCTTGGGGGCCGTGGAGACTCCCTCTGACATGGAGAAGCTGTCAGGGGATCTGTCTGGAGGGAAGCAGAGGAGGGCAGACCCGCCATGTGGTAACAACTGAGGACTGAGCAGGAAACTCTGCACAGTTATCCTCAGTGCAAGCAGGGCCTGGGGATCCTTGCATCAGGGCGTCACTTAACCTGAGTCACACTCACAGGAAGGACATACCACCTGTGGGAGGTACAATTCTCTGCCACCACTGACTTCCCAGCGAGGGCACAGTGTGAGCCGCCAGGGGCTCCCAGCAGGGGTACCTGGGTATGAAAGCCCTGATTAGGGATCAAGGTGGACAGCACAGTGTCCACTACACCAGTCTGTTCCATTCAGAATCCCAGGCTGCCAGGGAACCTGGGGCTTCAGAACCTCTGGTGGGCTGGGAGGGTCTGGGGATTACTCAGTACATTTTCCCAAGGAGTAGCCCAGTCACTATACATGGAAATCCAAGGCCCCTGGACATAGATTTCCATCTGGATGTCCTTCAAGTGAGGACTTCTTTCTATAACTCGTACTTTCTCCTAGAGACACCAGAGCAGCCTGGACCAGGCAGGCCTGAATTCACTCCTGATCCACCTTCTGCGGAGTTGCAGGATGGTTCGGAAGAGGGGGCAGCACTGGGATCTCAGATCTGGGGACCTGAGCAAGTGGTTCAATGATTTCCTGCACAGTCACTCTGGGGCTGGAGGACACAGTGACACAGACAGAGGAAGGGTTTGTGTCTCACTTCCCCATTGGCCTGTGTCACTGTGAGCATCACCATTGTTGTCCAATGACTGACAGTAATAGTCAGCCTCGTCCTCAGCCTGGGCCCCGCTGATGGTCAGGGTGGCTGTCTTCCCTGAGCTGGAGCCTGAGAATCTGTCAAGGATCCGATTGCTACCCTCGTAAATGACCAGCACAGGGGCCTGGCCAGGCTTCTGCTGGTACCAGTTCAGAAAATATGTTTCCTCAATGCCATATAGCCTGTATTGATCTATTCGCACGAAGATATCTCCCTGGCAGGTGATGGTGGCCGTCTGTCCCAGGGCCACAGACACCGAGGAAGGCTGTGTCAGCTCAGAGGAAAGCACAGAACCTGCAAGGGGGGGGAGATAAGAGAGGGATTGAGAATTAAGGGCCCATTCCCTTAAGGACCCACCTTAAGTCTGTGTCTGGGCTGAAACCAAGGTTTAGGGGGACCCAGCTCCCTGTCCTGTTGGGCTGAGAGGCAGGCAGGGCCTGGGGGCAGCACCTGTGCAGAGAGAGAGAAGGGGGAGCAGCAGAGGGGTCCAGGCCATGGTGCAGACGCCCCAGAGCTCTGCCTCGTGAGACCTCACAGCACCGTGGGCTCCCCAGGGCTCTCTTGTGCCCTCTAAGTCCTCTGGGGCCCTGATGTTTCAGTGTTTATGCAAATGCACTCCCCATCTGGGTTCCAAGCTGAGCAGTTAGCAGAGATCATTTTTACCCCCCCAGGGGGCAGGCCAGGGGACTGAGGAGGAAAGGCTGAGTGTCCAGGTTCTTCTAGCTGCTTCTCAGGTCAGAAAACTATCCATGGACCCCTGATCATGTCCACCTTCCTGGGGTCTGTCCCAAACCCTCCCAGCCGGGCGTCTGTCCTGGGCTGGCTCAGCAGGGCTGCGAGCCTTCCAGGAGCCTGGACGCAGAGCTGAGCTGGGCCCTCTGAGACGTAAGTGACAACTCCTGACTCAGCAGGTGCAGGGCCCTGGTCCCGACCTCTTCCCCTCCTCCTTCACATCTTCTCTGTGTCCCACGCATGTACAAGTGTCCATTGTCAGGTTCATTAGATGTGGTTCCGTGGGGCCAGGATGCATGTGCGGTGCCTCTGATGTGATGTGCTCCTTGTTCAATGGGCTCCTGCTTCGGGCAATTCACACCAGCTCCCAGTCTCACCCACACTGGTGTCTGTGTCCCTTCCTCCTTGCCCCTCTCCACACAGACTCGCTATGGGGGCTGTCCACTGTTTGGTCCTTCTAAAATGCTGCATCAGGGTTTTACCTGACCTGGGAAAAGCTCCAGAAATCCACCTGACTGAGACCCCAGATTCAGGTTCCATGTGCTCTGTGAGGGTCCCCAGAGCCCTGGTCTTCACACAGGTCATGACCTCTGGGGACCAGACATTGTGGTCTCTCCTTTCAGACTGAACTTGTTCTCGACCAAGGACAGCCTGGTGACCAGAGCTGGACCTGAGCAGGGAGAATCCCCTTCCCTCGGAGAGTCTCCTGAGGTGTCTGTGCTGCTCCAGGCAGGGACCAGAGGTTCCGACTGTGCCCTCTTCCCCTGAGATGGCCCTGAGCAGAGCAGCTGCAGCCCCAGGGTCAGAGAGCACCCAGAGGTGGGAACAAGAGGCAGAGGGTAGAGGTCAGGGTGTCCCTTTCCATGCCCAGACAGAGTGTCAGCCCCAGGATCCCTGCCAACAGTGAGGTGATGTGCATTTCAGGTGAAGCACTCACAGGTGCCTGTCAGGGTCCAGCAGTGACACTATGTGAGTCTGACTGTCACAATGTGCTCATTGGGTCTCAAGGGGACAGATGGAACTTCCTGAAGTCCAGCACCTGCACTGAGCCTTGGAACTGCTGACCCCAGGGCTGGTCTCCCTCTGAGGCTCCAGCTGGGCAGCCCCAGCTTCTGCCCAGGCTGCTCCTCGATGCAGCTCTGCTGCCCCCTGCTGGTGGGAAAAACTCAGAGTTGGAGTTTCCTTCTTGCAGGTCACCCAGAGCACCTGTCTCCTGAGAGGGTGTGACCCCTGCCCTGTGCAGCCCTGCTCTGAGAGGTCACATAAGGGTTGCAGGAAGGCGGAAGGTGCAGTTCTGGTCACACTGTCCCAGGGTTACAAGGCCCTTCCTGCTGATTGGTTTAGTTAGAAGAGTGGAGGGTGCAGAAGAAACTCGGTTCTTTTGCAAAGTGTCAAGTCCTGTAGAAACCCATGTGCCACCCTACAGGGACCCAGGCTTTCAGGGTCTCTTAAACCAGAGCTGTCTCTACCCTTGCCCCAGGAAGGACTGTGGGACACAGATGTTCCCACACCAACATCAGCTGGGCACTGAACTCAGGGTCACAGTTGTCACCCCTAGGGCAGTGATTGCATCCCTGCTCTCCCCTCCCAGAGTGAGCAGCGGGAGGGGTCTCTTCTGGCCCCTGCTGCTTTTGACGAGAGACTGGGAGCTTCCTGCTCCTTTGATGTGGGAGCTGACCCCTCCCCACAGACCTCAGCATGTGCTGGCCCCTCTCCCGGGTTCCCCAGAGGATGGACCAGGGGTGCCAGACCTGAGTCCCAGCTGACCCCCTGCCCAGTGTCTAATACACTTTCCTTTCTTTTATATCATTTAATTTTGGGGGAAAAAGGAGTTTCCAAATTAAGTATAAAACTTGTCATTTCATATTGAGGCCTAGAGATGAGGTCCCCAGGAAAATTGAGAAAATGGGGTGGGTCCAGGAGAGGAGCCCGGGGTCCTGGACTCTGTACGGGGCTCTTTGAGGCCGAGGGTGACCAGAGGTGAGGGGGGAGCATCAGCTCCAGGCTGGGTGGTAGGGTGGTGTCTTCTGGGCTCATTGTTGTCCCCTTATCCTCCTGGCTGTCATGAGATTCACCGGGGAGGTTGGGGTATCAGCGGCTGATCCCGAGTCAGAGCTGGAGAATGTCTGGGTACCCTCCAGCTGCTTTGCTCTGCAGGGTTTGGCCTGGGTCCTGCTGGCTCTGCTCTGCTGCACTGATTGGTCAGTGCAGCAGAGCACTGACCAGTGGGAGTGACAGGTGTGCCATGGCCACTCCAGTGAAAGCAACTGTCTCTTCAGGAGACCATAGACCTGCAGGCCCCAGAAACAGAGGGTCACTCTCAAGGGCCCCACCCCTTGCAGCATCCCCAGGGCTGAGCTCAGGCTCTGGGTTCTGTGGGTGCGGAGCCCACAGGCAGGGCCTGGGGCACCACCCTGTGCCGAATGAGCAGGAGAGGGGCCCGGGCCTCAGGGGCGATGCTCCGAGTCCTGCAGCTGGTTCTGACCCCAGGGGCCCCAGCCTCCCTCAGCGCTCAGCAGTCCCTGTGAGAATGCTTTTCAGAGGCCTGTGTGGGAGAGAGCTCTGTGTGGGCGGGATGTGTGGGTGCAGGTGGTGCCAGGCATTTACCCCTTCTCACGAACCATACCTTGTACTGACATGCTCTGTTTCTTTGTTGTATTTGTTGTTTACTGCCGATCCCATGAGGTCAAAGCTCCACGGGGAGGGCGTTTTGTCTGTCTCCTTCCCTGTAGCAGCAGCACAGTGCACAGGGGCCTGAGACCGTCAGAGACTTGGCCCTCACTTCATACTGTTGCTCCCGTGAAAGCTTCATGTGTCTGCAAGACATCAGATTACCACACGTTATTCCAACTCCATTTCAGATTCTCTGACAGATGGCTTAGTCTAATTAGTGACTTGGAAACAAAGCAACGACTCAGCCTCAATCGTCCTAAGCAGTGGAGTCACATCACGGTGGTCCTCACGGGACCCCTTCAGCCTTTCCAGGGCCCTGGGACTCTGCCTTTCTCTCCCTGGTGAGTAGTGGGACGTGCCAGGCGGCCTCTGTCAGGTTCCTAGAGCACCCGGGCTCATGATCTGAAGAGTTTCTTCTCTCACAGGAGAAATGCAAAATCCCACAATCAGGTGCAGGCACTTCAATGTCTTCCTTCAGAGAGGGGAGGACGAGAGGGGGAGGGGAAGGGGGAGGGGAAGGGGAGACACTGATCAGTAATTACACCCCTTCTTGCTAAAACAAGAACCACAGACACAGTGGCTTCATGGCAAATTCCATCAAACGTGTGAGGAAGAGTAACTCCCACTCCACGGGGCTCTGCAACCACACCGCCGCAGGGGGCGCCCTTCCTTATCCATCCTCTGAGGTCAGCAGGGCTGTGGTCCCCCTGACAGCTTCACATAAAGCAAACTGCAGAGGAGCACCCCAGCAGGGAGTCCACAAGCCTCAGGGACCTGTCAGGGGGAGGGACCTCACCCACACTCTGTGCACCCCAGGGGCCCCTCCAGACCCCTGGCCTTGCTCTCTCTCTCTCTCCACCTGTGTCTGCACCGCAGTCCTGTTCACCTGGCAAGATCACGTGGGTTTCTGGTAGGCAGCCTTTAGCCGAGTGTCACTGGAAAATTCAGTCTCACTGTAACTCTTTTTGAATATATCTTCATGATTTCATATTATCATCCTTGGTGGCATGAAGTCTAACTGATGTTTAAAAGGGTTTTTATTTTAAGGGGTGTGGTAGCATCTGCAGGACACACCTGACTTACCAAAGTCCCCCTTCTAGTGCTGTCCTATCGCTTCACATATGACATAGGGACATTACACCATGGTTTTCACTCTCTGAACATTTTGCTCACGTTGTCCTACATTTTGCTTTACTGAACACTATAAATCACAGCATACCCTGTTACTGACTTCTGCTTTGAACAATGTAGTAAAAATGTTTCTCCTTATCCACATAGTTACCTTATCTGGTGCCTTTCATTTTTTTGCATGGATTCCTCTTTCTGTCTGGGTCACTTCCCTTCTGTCGGAGGGGTGTCCTCTGTCCCTCCCTGCACTCAGGGTCTGCTAGTGGTCAGCTCTGCACGTGGCTGTGCGTGTGAGCAGGGGTGGTTCTGCCCCTTCCTCAGAGGCGTTTCTCTGGGTGGAGTTGGAAGCTGACAGCTTTTGTGTTGGTTTGTTGTCTGTGTTCTGTAGACGCTGCTCCTGGCTCCTCCTGGTTGCGTTGCTTCCACTGAGAACCCTGTGCTCCCATTAGGGATCTTCCTGTGTGGGGGACGTGACTTTCGCCCTGATGCTTTTTGATGGTCTCCTCCACACGGGTGTGAGGGCTTTGGTTGTGACGAGTGTGGGTGCTGTTTCCTTTGTGTTTTAGGTGCTGGAGTGTGTCGTGTTTCTTGGATCTGTGGCTTCCTAATGCTCACCAAAACTAGAATGTTCTGGCCCATATTTCTTCAAACTTTTTTCCTTTCTACACTCTCCACCCCACCCTTCACATCTGTTCAGGATCCCAGGCAGCCGTCAGATCCCGCGGCCTCAGGAGCTCAGACCAGGAGGACAGTTCTGGGGACTGATTCAGAGCCGTGGGCCCATGAGTGACACAGCCTCCATCACGTGGACATGCAGTGCCCTTCACCGCTGCGTGGACGTCTCCCTCTGTGTCCTTCCATTCAGGCCCTGTGTCCCTACTCACACCCTGGCCTTGACATCCCCAGCACATCCTGGTCCTGCCAGCCCTCAATGCACTGCTGTCCCACCCTTGGAGAGCTGGGTAAGGGCTGGGAGGAGGGGGCAGCCTGGAGATCTCAGACCTGGGGCCTGAGTCAGACCTGCTCAAGGCGTTGTGTGTGCTCATACTTGGGTGGGAGGAGAGTTTGCCCAGAAGGGGAAGGGGTTTTTGTCTCACTTCTCCATCTGCCTGTGTCACTGTGAGTGTTACCACTGCTGTCCGATGCATAACAGAAGTAGTCAGCCTCGTCCTCAGCCGGGGCCCCGCTGATGGTCAGGGTGTTCGTGTCCTCTGAGTCAGAACTAGAGAATCGGTCTGGGATCCCTGAGGGCCGATCGTTGTTACCATAGATTTCTGTTACAGGGGCCTGGCCTGGCTTCTGCTGGAGCCAGGTAGGATAATATTCTCTTATGAGCTCTCCCTGGCAGGTGATCGTGGCTGTCTGTCCCAAGGTCACAGACACGGCTGGGGGCTGAGTCACTGCAGAAGAGGCCACGGAACCTGTAAGAGAGGACAGGAGAGGTGAGTGTGAGGATGAGGGTGTCCTTCCCAGACTGCACACACCCTGCAGGGTCCCCTGTGCTGAGCAAAGGTCAGGGCCAGGTTGCTCCTGGTTTCTGTGGGGGCTGAGCCTTGGGAGTCAGCACCTATGCAGAGAGTGAGGAGGGGGAGGAGGAGAGGGGTCCAGGCCATGGTGGAGAAGCCCCAGGATCTTCCTCTGACCCACAGCTGAAGATGTGGCTTCAGGGCCTGTCTTATCCTGCATAAGGGGCTCCATGCAAATCCACTTCCTTCTTCTTGTAGCCTTGCTGAGTGGCACCCGCTGGGCAGAGAGCAGCTGGGGCCAGTGGAGGGTGTAAAGCTGGGTCCTCAGCTCCAGGTCTGCGCCCTGGTTGCTCAGAGCTCTCTGTGGTGTAGAGGGGACAGTGCTGACCCCTGACAAGCCCCTGCACCCACACTTGGGCTGAGTCTCCTCTCTGGTCTTGGGGAGAATGCTCAGTCCCCTCCAGGGATGAGATCACAGTGCGGTGTGGGGTGGGGGTGCTGGAAACAGGAGCCGGTAGGGACAGTGGTCAAGCTGGTGCAAGAGGCTGGACTTTGCTCCAGGACACAGTGACACTGGTCACGTGCCTCTGGGGGGATTTCCATTACATTTTAGAAAAAAAGAGAAAAATCTTTTTTGCGTTGGTCTTGGTTAGAGTTCTTACATTTCATAGAAATGATTGATACCTAAAAGGATAGAAAATATATAGAAACCCTTTAAAATTAAAAACTTGGTTCTACAAAATTCTCTTTTATGGAGTTAATGTGAAAAAACAATGAAGTGGGAGAAAGTACTTGGCAATCCCAATCCATCAAGGAACTATATGTGTAAAGTGTTGAAACTAATTAATACACACAGCAGACGGCCCTGGCCAGGGTCTCAGTTGACTGGAGCAGCGTCCCAATGCACCAGGGGTTCAGGTCTGACCCCTGCTTGAGGGGCAGACGGGAGTCGGCCAATGAGGGCATGGATGGGCGGAGCAACAGAGGTGCATTTTTCTCAATTTATTTAAAAAGTTTAAATATAAACAAAGCAAACAAAATTCAATTTGATAATGAACAAATGACACAGACAGTGGCTGGAAAAATATACACATGTCAAAAAACACACAGAGAAAGATGTTCATCAGGAGCCACCAGGGAAGGTAAGTTAAAACCAGAGCGAGACACCTGCACACGGGTCAGCATGGAGCAGACTGACTGAAGTGAAATCGGGGCAGCACCAGACACTGGTCAGGCAGCAAGAAGGGGGTCACTCACTCAGGGCCGGTAGGGAGGCCAGTCGGCAGAGCCACAGTGGAAAACCAGCCGTGTGCTTAGTATAACATGAACATGCAGTTACCATGCAACCAGTCACTGCATCACTGGGCATTTATCTCAGAAAATTAAAAACTTATGTTTACATAAAAACCCATACACAAGTGTTCACAGCGCCTGTCTAGTACCCTCAGGCTGTGGTAAACAAACACCACCGAGTTGCTTGTTGGAAGAGAGAGAGAGAGAGACAGAGAGAGACAGTCTGGTCAGTGATCCCACCAGACCAGAGCCCCACCCATGACACGTCCTGTGGCTTTCATCACTTCCTTAGAGTCCCGGCCTCCACATGCAGCTACACTGGGTGTAAGGACTTCAACATCCGGAAGACACAATCACTCAGTTGATACCAGCGCCCTTACACATAGGAGCCCCAAACTGAAAACAATTCAGATGTCCTTCAGGGTGATGGTTACACAGACACTGGTACATGTGATCACAGAATATTTTTCAGTAAAAAAAATGGACTATTGATGAACACAACATCCTTGATGAATGTATGAGGAAATATTATGAATAAATGACCAATCAGAAAATGTTACACACCGTAGGATTCTATTTCTACACAACTTTTCCAATGACGGACTTTGGGAGATGGAGAACCAGGTGATGGCTGCAGGGCTGAGGGGCAGGGGAAGGGTCTGGGTGAGAGGAGGTGGGTGTCATAAAAGGGAAACATGAAGAGTCCATGTGTGATGGGACTGCGTGGAATCCTGACCGCTGTGGTGGGCGCATGAGCCTGCACGTGGGAGAGAAGGGCATAGCGGTGGCTGGTGTGGCTCAGTTGGTCGGAGCATCATCCTCTAATCATAGGGATGTGAGTTTGATACCCGGTCTTGGTGCGTATGGGAGACAACCAATCAATGTTTCTCTCTCTCTCTTCCTCTCTGTCCCTTTCTCTGTCACTAAGCAAAGAGAAATAAAGTCCTTGGGTGAGGAAAATAAATAAATAAATAAATAAATAAAAAGTATATAGGAAGAAATACACACTTACACACCCACAAATAGGAGGACCCCAATTTTGAAAAATATCTGTAGATTTGATCCAACACTTCACCAAGAAAGAAGATGCACATGTGAAAATAGGCACCTGAAGATCTACTCACCGTCACAAGTCACTAAGGTGATGACAGGACAGACAGATACAGAGGCACACACACCACGTGGAACAAGAAGAATGTGGAGGAAGGGGTGCATGACACGGGGTCAGGTAAGACAGGGCCAGCTGCTCTGGAGGGATGACACAGAACCTGACTAAGAGGGAGAAACCCATATTTCACCAGAGTGACAGACAGAGACAGGGAGTGACAGTCTGAGAGATGCAGAATGTGCCAAGGGAAGGGGACAGCTCACCACACACACTCTCACTTTCAGCCCAGCCTGCCTGTCACCCCCACAGCCACATCCCCTCCAGCTGCCTCCAAGGGCAGGTCCTGGCACCTGTGTCAGCTGCTCCCTGGGGTTACTGTCCAGAGCTCAGCAGGCTTTAATTATTCCCCTGCTATACCAGTGACACCGTGTGATGTCCATTCCGGAAATCCCAGCTTGAAGTCCTGGGATGAATCCCACAGTCATGAGATAGGACTGGCCTGAACCTGCTAAGGTGAGTGCCCGGCCTTGCCCCTCACCTACCTGTGAGCAGCAACCAGATCACTGTGGTCCACGCAGCTGCTCCAGGTTAACTCTATGGTGTTGGTGTGAGTGAAAGGTTCTGGTATTTCAGTCCCCAGCAAAGTCAGCAGAATATCAACTCATCCACTAATCCTGTCTCCATCCCCCCACAGATGCAGCTGAGGCCAGTGACCCACAGGGTAGAGACTGGAGGTAGGAGGCCGTCAACATTTTTTCCACCTCAGCATTCCCATCCCCCATGTCCCAGTGGGCATCATCCTTGCCTTTCCCTAAAAAAGTTCTGTGGCTACATATGGAGCTTTCCTTGGTACCACAGGCTGAGAATCTGGCACAGTTGAAGACCCAACCCATGCTCTATGTGGGTCCTGCCCCAGACCACCCAATATGTACCCACTTCCCTCCCAGACCCAGACTACTCCCACATTAGGGTCAGGTCTCTGACCTGCCTCCCCTGAGGGACAAATGCTTCCTGCCAAACCCCACTCCTAATAGGACTCCTTCTTCATTCCCAGGTGTCCTGAGTCAATACAGTCACTGTCCCCACTTCCAGGGTCACCCCTGGAACACCAAGGCCTATGTTCCTTCCTTGAGAAGAACCCCAAGATAAAAGCAAAGTCCAGATGGCGCCTGGGGTGGAGGTCATCTCAGCCCAGCCACATGCTCAGGGTCATGTTTCTGTCTGGGCTGCTCGGGTCTCCCCCAGTGTCCTGCGTATACCCCTGTATTGGAGGGAACAGGACATTGCTTTGTCATAATGACCTACATTGTGACCATACGTCACTGTCCCAAGTGGTGATTTGGGGAGGAAGTACAGGACGATAGGATTTGCAGGAGAAGATGTAAATGTCTCAGGGTCCTGGGCAAGGACAGGGAGCAGCTTAGCCCAAGTCTCTGTGGGGGAGGGGAAGGGGGATGGAGGTTTGAGCCTCACTTCCCTTTTGTCTGTGTCACTGTGGCTTGTGAAAAGGCCGTCTTGTGCATGACTCTCACCACAGATATACTCAGCCTCATCCTCAGACTGGAGGCTGGAGATGGTTAAGTAGCGGTCGGCCCCAGAGCTGGAGCCTGAGAAGCGATCAGGGATTCCATTCCCATTGCTGTGACTTCCATCGCTCTTAATGTACATCAGGTATTGAGGGCCATTTCCTGGTCTCTTTTGATACCAGCGAATGGTGTAGGTGCTGTACTCACTGCTGAGGGTGCAGGTGAGCTGGGCAGAGGCTCCCAGGGAGCCAGAAACAGATGGGGGCTGGGTCAGCACAGGTGCAGCACAGAGACCTGCAGACACAAAACACGGGGATGATGCCAAAGGCACCCAGACTGGACAGATGCCCCTTGAGTCTGTGCTTGGAAGGAAACTATATTGGGGAGTGGGACCCCTGAGTGCCCAGGGATGCTCTGACCTGTGGAGAAAATCAGGGGCAGGAAGTAGAAGGGAGTCCAGTCCATGGTGGGAGGGGCTTCCAGGAGCTCTACCCTGAGGCTGCCCAGCTGGCCCTGGCCTCTCCAAGCCCCTGTCTTATCCTCTGTCCTCGCAGCTCAACAGGGAGGAGCATGAATGCAAATCTGTCTCAGATCTTGTCTCAACCCCAAGCCTGACAGCCTCTTGCTAGTAATTTCCTGAGGTTAGAAGAAGGTCCAGGTGTTGGTTTCATTAAGAGTTGATTTTACCCAATAAAACTGTCTTCAAAAGAGCATCAGTCACACCCATTGCACTGAGCACAGCCCAGGGGACTTGCACTATCCAAGTTCTCAAGGCAAGACCCACAGTGCCCCCTGGTGCTCCCAGGATGAATGTCATTCTCCTTGTGAGTAGCTCAACCTCTTGACTCCTTTCGAAGCCTTAATAGGTGCCAGCAGTTGGTGAGTGTTTGACCTGCACCCCTCACCAGACATCATAATTATTCAACATGATCCTTGTGCTGAAGGCACCTTCCAATGATCAGGGAGCCAACCTTGTGAGGTTATGATTTCCCCAGAGTCCCCCAGACTGTGATGCTGAGTCAAGACTCCAATCCAGGAGCTGGACCTCAGAGCCCGACAAGTGAATCCCCTCCCTGCCTGGTCCCTCTCCAGGACCCTTGTCCTACTCCTCCCCCATCCCAGCTCCTAGCCCTCCTGAGTCGCTGAGTCACAGCCCTGCCTTCTGAGTGCAGGTGCTCCATCCCCCTGAGTCTGCTCTGAAGTGCGCTTGGATCTTCTCGGTGTTGGAATCTGTGTTTCCCAATGAGACCCGGGTCTCTCTGTGCACGGAGATGGGGCCACTTCCACCACCGCAGACAACACAGTGAGACATTGGGGATCAGGTTGGGGTCCTTGGAGAATTAGATCAGAATTCCTTTTGTAACATTACCAAGGTTGTTGAGTTTGGATGACTGTCAGAATAGGAAGAGAAATCTTTTAATATTAGTAAATATGATTGGTAAGGTGCATTGTTACCTAATATCTCAAACAGATGTGTTTGTTTTCACACCTGTACTGCTGAGAATATAATGTAATTAGTTCACCTGGGAAATGCTGGAGGCATTGTCCTTGGGGGTGAGGGTGCAGCCCTGCTCTGACTCATGTGTACAGACAGACAGACAGACAGACAGACCCCTGACTCACTCCCTGAGTTTGATCTGAGAGACAATGGAGAGGGGACCAGGGTTCGGTGCCTGAGACACTGCAATTACTGTCCCTAGCTAATGGGGCCACAGCAGCTCCTCTCTTGTCTCCCACCCTGGGGTGTCCACTCCTCACACTCACACCTCAGGGTCCCCCATGGGGCCCCGCTGACCACTCCTGCAGGCCAGTGTTCACACCTGTGCTGTGGGTCTCCTGACCTCTTGGGAGGTCACCTGTGAGTGCCACCCTGGGAGATTTCACCTTCAAAACACGATCTGTGCATCAGAGTTAGGCAAATATACTCCAGTGTGGAGAACAGCCAGTCTTCTGTTTAAAAAAATAAAACAAAAACAAACAAAGAAAAAAACACCTTAGGATTCTCCTTCTGTCTAAATCTCTGCCCAAAGTACCACTTTGTGACTTGTGTAACATTTATGGAAATGATCTTCCCAATGCAATGGATTGTTGAACCAATATTTATACAAAATTAATGTAGACTTTGTCAATCATTATACTCATAACAAAAAGTGTGTTTGAGGGGTAAGCTTCATCTTCAGAATTGTAGTTATATTTAATACCTTCTCTTCTGAATGGCAGTGTTGTCAAAACTTGTTATAGAAATCCCCTGCTTCCATGTGCCCTCAATGCTCCTGGTTTGGGTGGAAATTGGAGCAACCATTCCTCCCTAGTGCATCATGTGCTTCATGGATACCTCCTTCTCTCTCAGTGGCTATGAGTATGTACTGCAGGGACACTTACCCAAGGTCACCTCCTCTAGCCTGCTCTGTCCAATATGGTGGCCAGAAGCCACAGGCAGCTGTTGAGAATGAAATGTGGTCGTTCTAATAGAGGTGTGCTGTAGTTCTGAAATACACACACAATTTCAAAGACTTTATATAAAATAATGTAAAATATGTCAATATTTTAAGATTTCATTCCCATTGAAATACAGCCTTATAAACAATAAGGCAGTGGTCCCTGACCTGTGTGGCTCAGTTGTCTGGGCAACCAGTTCAATTCCAAGTCAGGGCACATGCCCAGGTTGTGGTGTCAGTCCCCAGTAGGGCCTTGTGCAAGAGACAACTGATCAATGCTTCTCTCCCCCATCGATGTTTCTCTCCCTTTCTTTCACCCTCTTCCCCTCTCTCTAAAAAATAAATAAATAAAATTAAATTAAGCAAAAGACTAGAACAGTGATATTTGCTACAGCTGTTTCTGGAAGAATATACAAGACATGATGCATGTGATGGTCTTGAATATGGAGAACCAAGGCAGAGCCTGAGAGAGGAATGTGGGCCCATGTGATTTATTGGAGAGTACCCTTAAGAGAAACCTAAGAGTGAGACTGGGGAGCTGGGTAAGGAAGGTAAGGAGGGAAGGCTGGCCTCTGCCTGACCTATCAGAATCTCTGGAGCATATGTTCCACATAATTGGGTATGATGCCTTTAAGGTGAAGGAGTCGGGGCTTGTGTACCCTCACACCAGGCAGTCATTGGCTACAGAAGAGCCAAACTGGGTAGCTTCCAAGCTGCTCTTTGCAAAGTGATTTCAGTCTTCAGAGATGAACCTCTGCAGAGAAAGCTATCTGTGTGAACAATTAGCCAGCGCCCCCTCCATTGCTGGGCAGTGGGCACACCAACTGAGCTGCGGTACCAATAGCATTGACTACTGGTACCATCTGCAAATTTTCTGCTGATGTGCATGTATTAGCTAGTGTTCAAATTCTAATTCATTACATATAGTCTAAAGAATGCCACACATTCCCCAACAAAAATCCTGTGACCCCAAAGAATGCAAATCAGACCAACTTCACTCACACTTCCTTTCTTTTGCACTGACTGACAGTGAAGCAGGAAGGCAGCATCCACACTGCTCTAGAGGAAATCCATTTGTCCCAGGAACATGATATCCAATTTAACAACTGGCTGAGGGAGCAGAGTTGGATTTTTGGTGGGTTTCAGCCCTCACCTGCTGTGGGGAGATTCTTTCTCTCTGCTCACATTGCTGCTACTCCAGGCTGAGCCTGGTAATGTTTGGATGCAGCTCCCATTACAAGCTGTCACTGTGAGGCAGGTGCATTGTGCCAGGCTACACAGAAGTACTCAGCTTCATCGTCAGGCTGCATCCCCGCAATAGTGAGGCAGCTCAGTCCCTGAGGACAGAGCCTGAAAAATGGTTGGGGACAGATGTCAGGTGTTTGACCATCTGGTAGATGAGCCGTGGAGGAGCTTGGCCAAGGTCCTTCAGGAATCATCCTGGAGAACTCCCAGTTGTGACAGGTCCCCTACTCACAGAGCAAGTGAAGGTGACTGTCAGCCCAGCCTCACGGTGAGGGAGGGCTCCTGAGTCACTATAGGCTGGGACCTGACAGCTGAGGAGAACAGAAAGAAATGGCCATAAGCATTGCAGTTTGGGCAACTCATCCACATGGCTGCTTGTTTTTATCATGTCCTCAGCACCCAGGAAGTCTGCCCTGACCTGTGCAGAGGCTCACAAAGAGGACAGTGGTCCAGGACATGTTGGTGATGATCATGCAGATACTGCTTCCTGAGGACCTCGCATCTAGGGCTGGACTCCTCCAACTTCAAATCTCCTCTGTCTCCACCTCTTCTGTGAAGGGCACTTCATGAAAATCTCCCAGCCAGTTTCCTGCTTGCACCCAGGGCTGAGTCCCAGTGGGCTAAACATCCTGCTAGGCAAAGTGAGGGTGGGAAGAAGAGAGGAGTGATGAGGGCTTTGCTTATGTTTTCCTTTTTCCTGTTGCCTGCCCTGCCTGACTGTGAGGGTCACTACAGCTGCCTGGGCACACCTGGTGGGCACCTATGGAAAATGTAAATGCTCTCTATTGAAAAGCTTCATAACTGGGCCTAGGGTCCCCACAGACAGAGACGCGATCCCACAGTGTCCCCTGCTTCTCACACATCCAAAAAGATACTCAGGCCTGACACACTCAACTTTGGGTCTCTGGATAACTTCTTCTAAAACAAACCTCAGCCCTTTCTCGAATGCTTCCAAGTAAAACTGTTGTCTTTCCAGTCAAAATGGAGGGCTTAGACATCCTAGAATCAAGCCAGACATTCTGTATCAAACACTGTCTGTGGCTCCTGGAGCACTCTACCAGGAAGAGGTGTATGTGGTGATCTGCAGACTTCTTTCTTTGATTGACCCAGAAGCCTGGTCATTTGTGGACCTGAGGAATCAGGGAACCTGGAACTCTGTGTTCGTGTTTACATAGTCAGGCTTTTTCCAACTGATGGAGGAGGATAGAGAGGTGGGCATGGCCCTGATCTCTGGGACTGGGTTGAATATTTTGGGCATGCTAGTGCTCTCTTTAATTCAGTGAGATGGTGGCCCCCACATTGTAAGATGACTCAGTCAGCTTCAGGGATCTGGGAGCTGAAAGGCTGAGGCACCAGTAAGTCTCTGGAGATTTTCTGCCTCCCAAATATTTGAACCCTACATGGAACCCAAGCACTCCTCAAGAAGTGACAATGACTTCCAATTACACGATAAGAGAATAAGAAAGGAACGAAAACAGAGCAATGTGCTTAATACATGTATATTAGCACATGTATTATATATACACATAAGTATGTTCATAACAAAATAAACAGGACATACTCATGACACAGTTCTCATGTCTACAGTGGTCATAGCTGGTATCTACACCTAACTTCTCTTACTGCCCATTCTCTATTCCCTTGGCCCTCAGTAAGCAGCTCAGCTGTTCATGGATCTGGCCCTGGTGCAGCAACCCAAACCTTCATTCTTGAATGGTCTGGGCTATTAGCAGTCCTGTCAGGCTGCCAGGTCCACCTTGGATTACGGAAGTCCATGTAGCAGAGTCCACACATAAATACCACCTCAACCAGTACTGCCACTTCGTTCATGAGGCCATTGGATAAATCCAAGGTGGCTAACTAATAACCACAGAACAGCTCATCCTATCCACATGATTTTTATTTTTTTTTCAATTACAGTTTAGTCAATATTATTCTGTATTAGTTTTAGGTGGACAGCATAATGGTCAGACAATCATATACTTTACAAACTGTTCCCCCCGAGATTTCTAGTACCTATCTGGCACCATACATAGATATTACAATAGTGTTAACTATATTTCTTTTACTGTACTTTATATCCCCATGACTGTTATGTAACTACCGATCTGTATTTCCCAGTCTCTTCACCTTTAACACCCAGTCCCCTGAACCTCCTCCCCTCTGGCAACCATCAGCCTGCTCTCTGTATCTCTGAGTTTGCTTCTGTTTGGTCTGTTCATTTATATTTTTCTTTAGATTCCACATAGAAGTAAAACCATATGGTATTTGTCTTTCTCTGACTGACTTATTTCACTGAGTATGATGCCCTCTAGGTCCATCCATGCAGTTTCAAATGGTAAAATTTTGTTCTTTTTAGGGCTGAGTAATATTCCATTGTATATCACCGTTTTTTATTCACTTGCTTATTGATGGGCACTTGGGTTGCTTCCATATCTTGGCTATTGTAAATAATGCTGCAGTGAACATAGGGGATGCACATGTTCTTTCAAATTAGTGTTTTGGATTTCTTCACCACCCACTTGATTTTTAAAACTCTCTGCTGAGGTCACATATTGACATGCATTCACATGGCATACAAATATTTTCACTTCTTTTCCTACTGAGACAGGTCTGTTCACATACATCTTTCCCAAGTTATTTTTGCACCAATTTTCCAACATGTTCCTTCCAAGTCCCTGACCACCCAGCCAAACTATTGACTCGATACATAATTGCATATCTGGCCATTTCTCCTTCCGAAGTCCACAATGAGGTGAGCTGCTGGAAGCTCTGCACACTGGAAGAATTTCCTGTAACCACTGCTCTTCAAAGATGACTCAGAAAGGGGCTGTAGTGCTGTGGCTCTCCTCTTTTTGGTGGTTCTTGAGTGTTGTGCAGAACCACCTGTAAACCAGCCCTGAGTCTCATCTTCTTCTGTCAGCTGACTGTTGAAAGCTCTGCATGGGGCCAGGGGGTCAGGCTGGAAGACAGAAGGCAGTGGAGCAGGAGTAGGGACCATGGGCATTTGAGCCACTTCATGTAACATACTTGTGCCTTCAGGAACGGCTCGGGCCTGGTCACATAAACACCACTTTCCTTTGATAATGGAGTGTTGCTGTGCACACCCAGCTTTATGCTTTGGTGGGTCAGATAACACCAAGTTTCTGATAGGCAGCTCAAGCCACAAGCTAACTACACTCTGGAACTGGAGAAGTAACCTCCAAGTGGACTCAGGGATACCTTGGGCCCACTGTGAGACAGACTGAAATAATGCCCCATTTGTTCCATCTCCATGAGCCCTACTCTGCCTGGAGGGCCACAGTGATGTTTTGAGTCTCTTGGGATGAGTGACAGTTCAAAGACAACGTCCAGGAGTTTCTATAATGTCTGTGAGTTCCTTTCCCCTGATGCACACTTATCCTAACAAAAAAGCCATTGGTTTCCTTTGGGGAAGGCTGGGAGAAAAATAAGCAGTGCACCTTTTTTAGTAGTGTGCCAGGGTCCTTCCTGAAGGGGACTCAGTCTCCCCATCACTCAAGGGATTCTGGGTCTGTGAACTGGCTCATGTCTAGGAACTGCCCAAGGGGCTGTGACTCTCTGTTTTTGTGATTTTAGCTGGCCTTTTGTTTGCTTGACCTATAAATTTCTGTTTTACAGATCAAGTGAGAATGTAGTGGGCTTTCTATCTGTTTTACTTCTAGGAACACCGTGATTAACTAGCCAGTGTCTGTACAAGTCAGGCTTCTCATTGCTGCTTTGACTCTGTTGTCACCTATGCCATCCACACCAACCTTGCCTTTGGCAGCTGGTGCCATCACTTGGCCCCTGCCCTCTCTGGATCCAATCACTCCCATTGCATTTAGTTTTCTGATTGAGTGGCTGCTGCCCCCTCTGTAAGACCCTGCCTAGAGAAGAGTGATCGTGGAGCTCATCAAGGATGTTAAGGTTCCCTCATAAGATAATTTCTAAAAGTATTGGTGGAAAACATGTCATTTGGACCCTCCCAGTGTGGATGGGTGGGTCTTGAATGGTAAATACATTTTAACATTGCAATCTCCCTCCCATTCTGAATCCCTTCTTCTACATAAAACCACGGTAGGTCAAGCTTTTCCAGTTGGCTCACTATGAGCCATCTTTTGATTTATGTTACAGCCAATGAACTAAACTGTTAGAGCTCTTTCTGAGTCCCTGACTGCATGAAACATCAGTCCATTTAGCCTGATCCAACCACCATTATGTTCCTCCCACCATTATCCCAAATCCTTAGTATCTGTTCCCACACACACGCTTAGGATTTCTGTCTGTATAAACTAGAAGTATCCAGCAGTTTTTTTGGAGTATAATGTACCTACTGGCAGGTCACATTCTGTATGGCACCTTTGGAGGGGCCTGCTGGGACTTGTGTCTAATTATAGGTCTAACAGTAAACAGAGTGGTATGAATGAGTCTTGAGGATAAACAGCAGTGCCCTGCATGGCAACTGCCTTAGGGTGGTCACACCTTTTCAGGGGATGCAGGGTTAATCCTATCAGACAGAGGTGGGAAGACCTATACCACTGGGTGTAAGGAGGCTACTTCCGCTGAAGTGGGGTGGGGAGCTTCTTCCACTGGCAAAGAAGGCTCACGAGAATTGAGAGACTCAATATTCCCAGCTTCATCAATATCTTCCCACACATTCCCATCCCAAATTATAGCATCCCAGTCTAATTTAGCCAATCAAAAGAAGAGGTTCTGCATTTGATTTTCAGCAATTTCAGTCTGGCTGCTACATGACTTAAGGCTTTTCTTCACAGCACACCTAGAAGCTCTTAAGTCACTTATAGGTCTCTTGAGCAGAGAATTGAAATCCCTGAGCTCACCTTTGTCTCTCAGAACTTTATTCAGCAACTCTAAAAGCGAGCAATCAACGTCATGATATTCCTTAGTGTTCCAAAAATGTTCAGAATCATCGTGTGCAGAATCATTTAGCTCTATGTTCCTTATAAGTGATTGATTAGCAGTATCCAATGCAGATGCATTGCTTATCTCAATAAACAGTTCAGGACATGGACTATCTGTGCTCTCTTTGCTAATGGAACTTGAAGCATTGACATCATTACATCTGATCAGATTAAACAGCCAATTTCAGAAATCTCAGAATCAATACAGAAAACTCATGATTAAAATTCTATTTAGAATGACTCTAGGTACCAACATATGTATTAAATCTGTATTAGTCAGTGTTCTCCAGATAAACAGAATATATATACAATAAAAATTAGTTCATGCAGGGGATTCTGAGAATTCCCACAATCCACTGCAAGCTGGAGAACCAGGAAAGCCAGTAGTACAACTTCAGTCTGTGTTGAAAGATCGTAGAATTGGGAGTGAACAGTGTCAGCTCTGGTTTGTGTCCAAAAAGTGAAGAACTGCAGTACCACTGTCCAAGGACAGGAAGAGATGGATATCTACGACTAAGCAGAGAGAGCAAATTCCCCCTTCCTCCACCTTTTGTTCAATCCAGACCTTCAAGTGATAGATGATGTCCATCAGCATTGGAAACAGTGATGTGCTTCACTCAGTCTACAGATTCGAATTTTCATACTTTCCAGAGACATCCTCCCAGCAACCAAGAAATAATGTTTTACCAGCTCTCTGGGCATCTGTTATCCCAGCCAAGTTAACACATATCATTAGCACATAATGTTTACCATCATACCACTGTCAAAAGCTGGAAAGAGTGGCACATTTAGGGGCCACATCACACATTTGAAGAAGATGCTGTCATTGCCTTAAGAAAATAAACCCAAGAGCATATTTCCTTTTGTGGCGGGGAGAGGAGCTGAGAGGGAAGTGAACTCTAGGCATACTGCATGAAGGCCCATCTGCTCATAGTGGGAAAATATCTGCAGAGCAAGGAGGGAGCCTAAGAGCTCAGGGCAGGTTTTGGTCTCAGTTCCCCATAAACTCGCACCACTGTGAAGAGTGCTACTCCTTGTATATGAACTACAGTAATAATCAGCCTCGTCCTCAGTCTGGAGACCAGAGATGGTCAGGGAGGCCGTGTTGCCTGACTTGCTGCCTGAGAAACGATCAGGGATCCCTGAGGGCCGACTGCTGGTACTATAAATCAGGAGCTTGGGGGCCATTCCAGGCTGTTGTTGGTACCAGGAGACATAACTAGTATACCCAACATCATTGCTGCTTCCAGCACAGGAGATGGTGACAGACTGTCCAGGAGATGCAGACACTGAGGGAGGCTGAGTCAGGGGAGCCTGGGCCCAGGAACCTGAAAAGAGCAAAAACACACTCAGTGCTCAGTTCAGTGCAGAGCCATGTGAGTCTGAGGAAGAGACAAAGAATCAACCCAGATAGCCCCATGGTCCCCTCCCTAGAGGCCTCACCTAAGCCCTGAGTGAGGAGGGTGAGGAGGAACAGAGCCCAGGCCATGGTGAAGATCTCCCAAGAGTGTTGTCTTCTGTGGCTCCAAGCTTGAGCCTGGCTCCCCCAAACCTCTCTTATCCTTCTTCCTGCCTCAGAGTAGGGAGTGGCCTCCATGCAAATTTGCTTTCTGCGCCTGCTTCTCCTCACCCCACTCTGACCTGGTCTTGGGTCCTAGATAAACTCACAACCCTGGACAGCAGAACTTAGTTGAGGCATTAAAAATCACTGACAATTATGATTTGTGAAACACAGAGTTTGTTCTTGTATTATTACTTATTTATTATTGTATTATTTTTTAAAAAAGATTTTATTTATTTTTTAGAGAGGGGAGAGAGGGAGAGAGGGAGAGAGGGAGAAACATCAATGTGTGGTTGCTGGGGGTCATGGCCTGCAACCTAGGCATGTGCCCTGACTGGGAATCGAACCTGCGATGCCTGGTTTGCAGCCCGCACTCAATCCACTGAGCTACACTAGCCAGGGCTGTATTATTTTCTATATGAACAACTCTAAACCTACTTTTTACCCACTCTATGTATGTATGTTTACATATATGTACTATGGATAGAAAAAACATTTAAAATCTGCATTTAAGCATGCCCATGAAGCTCAAATGCATGTTGAAGCATCAACTATGTTTTCGATACATGTTTGGGAATCCACATATGTAGAGAGCTTACTAGGTATACATGGATTTTCTAGCCTGTGGGTGGTGGGTCCCCTAACCCTCTTGTTGTAATATATACACACACATACATAAAATGAGGGTTTATATTGATGGGAAGCAGAATTTGTCAACCCAAGATACACTTCTTGTGATGTTGATATATATATATATATATTTTTTTTTATCTTCGTTTTGTTTCTCTGAAGAATCCAGACTAATACAGCCACCTTACCAAAGAGCTCAATCTTCTCATAATATTCTCAACATCAATTATTTTCAAAATTTTCTTTTGTTGGGTATCTTGTGTCTTTCTCTAGTAAACAACCAATACCTTCATGCTTACACTATCTAGGCTTGAGTCATGTCACACATGGACACCTCGGCAGCTGCGTCACAGCACAATGGGACAGGTCCCCTCTACTGGACAGAGAATAATGTCCTGAGTCACAGCGCCTTGTCTATGCAAGCATGGTCAGAGGCCGCATCTGCCTGTAAAGTATATGTCTTTGTGGAGACAAACAGCAGGTGGCAAAAGGGACACTGTCTGGTTAACCTCTGTGGCATCTAATATAAGACTTGCTCCCTGACTGAAATGGCATCACAGGACCTTCACGTGACATAGGAGGGCAGGGAGCCACTGTTGCTTCTTCTAGTGTGTCTCCTTTTAAAGTGGGAACAGAATCACTTTCTAAGAGGTAGTCACTGTTTTTATAAGACAAAGAATTACCAAGAAAGCCACAACCTAAGTACTGAGTTAACAGAATTGTTTCAGTATGAGATTTCTGGAGCAAAGAGCCCTCATGTCTTGTATGTGGAATATTAAGCTGTAGGGACAGCATCCTGAATTTTCTCAAATAATTAAACTATATATATTTAAAATTTCTTAAAAGGAAAAAAGTCCCCTTTGACAGAGATCATATAAAATGTTTTAGATGTCCTTATGGTCAATATTTCCACTGGTGTTTTTCTTATTCAGTGCAATGAAGGAATCAATATCTCAAGACAATTACCATTCATGTGACCATTAAATTTCTGGGTCAGGTGCCATTATAACTCTTCTGGATATTTCCTCCATCTTTTCTTTAAAAATTGCTATTGTTTAAGGAATCACACACATATTCAATTCATCATAAAAGGTAAGAACCCAGGAACTAATTTTTTTCTAAGAAGATATGCTTTGTTTTATTGGTTAGTAATCCTATCACGTGCAATTGGTAATTGTGCCTCCTTTTTGTGGCTGTCATGCTTATTATTTCTGTCGTATCTCATTGTGTGAGCACAAAACTCTAGAGGAACTTTAAAACGTGACTCCTGTATCGTGGGGGCCCTGAGCATGCTCCTAGTAGTGAAGGAACGTGAAACTGATCAAGGCCGAGCCTCCTGAAGATCGGCGCTTTCTTCTTGCAGCTGAGCCCGGCCACCTGCAATGTTCACAGGAGGCCTCTCCCCTGGTCCCAAGAGAAAAGGACCCAAACCACTATCAGGCTCTGAACCGAGCCTCAGAGGCCTAGCTTACTGTATCATGAGAAGGTCATCAACAACTTACCATTGTATTATCATCTCAAAAAGTAGATATCATCATCTAAATGGATGCCTAAGTAATAGAGCACATAAATGTTTCAAACACACAAGAACAATAGCCTCAACTCTCAAACTATCATTTCTTCACCCACACATTTCCTTTTTAACCAGAAGCCATCACTTTGCTCATCCCAGGATCTCAGCTAGGGCCACACCTTCTACACGACCTTGAAAATACCTGCCTCATGGTATGAATGGTGACACTAAAATAGTTTCATCAGAACACTTGTGTCCCAGAGGGGCACTGATCAGTTTTCGGTGGGGACGTCTCCTGTTCCATTCTGGAAAGGATCTGTCAGCCCTAATTATCGTTGCTCCAAATCGGTCTCCTGCTAGAAGACCACGCTAGGTCAAGCATCTCCAGTGGATGAGACTTTGCCTCAGGAGGTTGCACAGTTCTGAGTTAGTCTGCATGCACAGGGAGGCAAGGCTCAGAGCGTCCCGTGTCCCCTGTGATGCACACACTTGCTCTGATGATAAGTTCCTGAAACTGGGGTCCTGAGGACAAACCTGACCCAGGTCCCTTCCCCCACATCCCCAAACACTGGGATCTTCCTCTTGATTCTCATCAGGTCATTCTCCCTCCTGATTGAGCTCTCTCTCTTTGTTGCATTATTCCTTTTTCTAACCCTTTTGAGAATTTGATCCTCTCATGAGCCCCCTTTTCACATCTGCATACTTCCTGGGGCTGGGTTAAGTTCATGTGTAATGTTTCCTGAGCTGATATTCACCTCACATGCACTTACCCTGTGACAGAGCCTTCCTGCTATAATATAAGCAAGGTAATCCTTAGGGGGAGCATTCTGGGCCACCAAATTTTGCATGTGGCATAAGTCATTCTGGAGGATGTTAAAGGGTCATGGACTGGCTCAGGAGGGATCAGGGGACTGGGAAATAAGCTGGGAAGGGGAGGAGGGAGGACAGAAGTAGGAGTAGAGCATGGTGCTTGGCATTCACCATCTGAGCCCACCAGGGCTCAGCAAGGGTCTGATTTTGGGAAAGGTCATTTTTGTTGTTGTTCTATCCTGTTTAAAGTCCCAGAAGCTGCTTCCTGAGTCATTCCTAAGTGGGACATGAAGGAAGAAAGGGGTGTTCAGTATCTGCTGTGTCCCAATAATTCCTTTTCTAGGAAGGCCAGTAAACATCTCCAACAGAGGGGGATCAAGAAGAGGTTGAGGGAGAATGCCAGATCCCCAGCTCTGCCTTTGGTCCCTGGGAAGAGCAGTAGCTGGATCTCCCTTCTCCCAGCCAGCCTGGGTTGGTCTCCTCACCTTTGTCCCACACAGCAGTTGGCGGGTGTCCTAGGACTCCTCTGCCATCCATACTGTGACTTCCACAACAGGAAGGTGAGGACACTCCAAGGCTGGCTTGATTCCCCAGGCTCTGTCATGGGCTCAGTCAGTGGTGACTCAGAAAATATACAGGGTGGTGCAAAAGTAGGTTTATGATTGTGAATATGTGAAATGGAGAATTTATTCTAGTATTATTATTAGTTAACTATTGTATTATGTTCCACACGAACAACTATAAACATATTTTTGCCCACCCCACATCTCTGTTCAAAGGAATGAGCCTTCGTCAGGAATTGGCTCTTGTGTGTTAGTGATTACTGAGGCATGGAAGTCCCATGAGCTGCTATCTGCAAGCTAGAGAGCCAGAAAAGCTAGTGTTGCAATTTGGCTTCAGTACAAGGACCTGAAAACCAGTAGAGCCCATCATGGGAATTTCTGTTATGAAGGCAGGAGACGAGATGAAATGTTCCCATTTGATCAGTGAGAAAAAAAAGATGAATCCCTTCTCCCTTCACCTTTTGTCCTCCTCAGGTGCTCAGTGGGTTGTATGAGCCCAGTCACACAGGGGGTGGGGCAGTCTATCTACTCTACTGAGCCCACCAATTCAAATGCTAGTCTCATCCAGGAACACCCTCAGATGTCCCCAGAAACAATGTTTACTCTGGGCACTCTGTAGTCCACTCAAGTAAACCACAAAAGCAATCGTCACAGTGACCGTCTTTCCTAATTTGCCCTGAGGTTGAGGACCTTGCTAAGATATGGCACTTGTAGTGCTAAAATCAGGAAAATTCTGGTAAAATAGGAAGAGTTGGTCACAGCCCAGTTTTTCTGGTTCCTACTAAGCCTAGGTTCATTCAGATGGTCAAACAATTCTTAGCATTACATATACATTCCAGGAATATTTATATGCCAACAAGTAATTTCATTAATTTATCACAGAAAACAGATACATTTGGAGATTCTTGAAAAAAAAAAAAGGGGGGGGGACACACCCACCAGATATCTCTTCCTTGTGGGAAAAAAGAGTTATTTTGGAAGCAGCCTAGCTTGGTGGGATGCAGCCGTTGTGTAGAGTTGCTTCCAGATTAGAAATTCATTGCTCTAAAGAGAGTGGAAATTCTACACAAAAGAGAGGGGCAGCTCAAATTCGTTACTGCTCAGCATCCTAGGATATGGGGCCAGAATGAGGTACCCTAAAAGGAAAAGAGCATCTGGCCCCTTATCCTCAGTCCCTCAGCAACATCTTCACCTTCTCCTAGTTGGTATTCTTTCAGCAGCAGACGTGTCAGGTATCACCCACTGAGGAGGGCCATGCTGACCAGAGAGCATGGGGGACCCTGACTGAATAAGACAAGGTTCTTTTTGCAGAACTAAATCTAACATAGTTGGGCTGCTGTGGAGACCATGGCATTTAAAGTGAAGATTTTCCTGAGAACGGAGAAACCACCCCAGCATGCAACAGCTTGTCTCTATGTTACTGGGCGTGAGGAGGTGGGAAGAGTTGCACATTCAGGGATTTGGGGACGGTGACACACTTGCAAAGGGAAAACTGTTTATTGACCCACAACAAACTCAGAGGGTGCTGTGTTCTTCATGTGATGGTGAGAGAGGAGAGAGGAGCTGAGAGAATGATGGTCCAGGGCTTTGGGAATAAAGCCCAGACACTGCAGGGTGGGGAAGCACCTTCGGAGCCAGGAGGGAGCCTGTGAACGCAGGGCAGGTTTTGGTCTCACTACCCCATGAACTTGCACCACTGTGGAAAGTGCTACTGCTTGTATATGAACAACAGTAGTAATCAGCCTCGTCCTCAGCCTGAAGCCCAGAGATGGTCAGGGAGGCTGTGTTGCCAGACTTGGAGCCAGAGAAGTGGTCAGGGATCCCTGAGGGCCGATTTGTGACACCATAAATCAGGCATTTGGGGGTCATGCCTGGTTGTTGTTGGAACCAAGAGACATGACTACCATACCCAACATCACTGCTGCTTCCAGCACAGGAGATGGTGATCGACTGTCCCAGACCCCTGGATACTGAGGGAGGCTGAGTCAGAGCAGCCTGGGCCCAGGGACCTGAAATGAGTAAAAACACACTTAACAGTCAGGTCAGTACTTTGTCCTTGTGAGTGTGAGGAAGATGAAGAATAAGCCCAGATGTCCCCATGGTTTGTTGCCCGGAGGCCTCACCTGAGCCCTGAGTGAGGAGGGTGAAGAGGAGCAGAGCCCAAGCCATGGTGGAGATCCCCCAAGTGTTGCCTTCTGAGTCCTCAGGCTTGGTGCTGGCTCCACCACACCTTTCTTATCCCCTCTCCGTGCCTCCAAGGAGGGAGTGGGCTCTATGCAAATTTGCTTCCTGCGCCTGCCTCTCCTCACCCCACTCTGACCTGACCCTTAATCTATATGTTTCAGCATACCCAACAGCGCATCTTATCTGAGAGAATGAATATGGTTCAACATGGTTTATTCTCACTCAGCACACACTGAGACCAATAACTCAGGTGCCTAGGAAATGGAGCCCACCTGGATGTCCCTGTTCTTCTCATCGTAGGAATCAAGGTGGTTCCTGGCTCAGGAATATAGGGACTGCCCCTCTGAGACATCTGGGAGGAGGAGGAGGTCTTATGTTGGCTAGAAAAAAAACAACTAATCCATTACTCAAGGGCCACAGGCAAAGCTGACATCTCTTTTCTTTTTCAACCTTTTCTTGAAGCTCTTCAGTCTAAGTGAATCCTCATATATTCTTCATCTGAATCTCTACAGTGTCTGAGATTCAGGGACATTTATGGCCACTCCCACAGGTAAAGATATTGGGACACTACATATACATGACATCCCTCACCCTCAGTGACCCACGCTAGAGGATGTCAGGGAAATGGACTTTTAAGACATCATACAGGTCAGGGGAAACCTCAGTTAGTACTAGTAGCTTCTCCAAATGCAGACAATGCTGCCCCCTGCTGGCATCGGATAACTCAGTCTGACTGGGAGCTAGAAAAATCTGCTGTTCCCTTCTCTATTTCCAGCCATCTCAGCAACAGGGCCCTAGGTATCCCTTGCATCCACCTGAGCTTGTTTATCTTTTTATTCATCTTCGTTTAGAATGGAACATGACCTAACTAACGAAGAAGTCCAGACCGTCCCCACAGAACTATTGAGCTTGTCTCTCAGCTGTCTCATCACAGGGTTTGTGCTGCAGATCTAGATCTTGGCCTGGGTGTGGAACATTAGAAGTGAAATAAAATCAATTGCAGGGGAAAAAATGGATGAAAAATATGGGACAAAGGGAAGACAGATTGACTTCTCACAATGTCGAAATACAACGTATCCATGAAGGAGAGAGCGCTCAGTAGGATTCATTACCACCTAATGGAAAGCAAGAAGTGGAAATCTGGTGTTTGAGGTATTTGGAGGAGACAAGTCAGATTTGGCAAAGAGCCCAACTCCTGGACTTGTCCTCAGAGTGTGTTTGTTGGTCACATATGACATGCAATGTCCTTCATTGTGCCCCCTACCTAGTACATTAAGATGACTTCACCTCAGAATTGTGTGAATTGTGAGTCAAAATCTCCCCACTCCCACAAAAAGGGAGATGCTTGTCCTGGTGTATGTCCTGGAAAGAGTTGGCTTTGGAGAACAGAGAAATCAGGACTGGTTGGTCCCGGCCAGATTGGAATGTAAATGTTCTCAGGAAATGACTAGAGGTTCTATGAAAAAGAGAACTTAGAAAATACTATTTTAGTGTCACTGTTCATTCCACATCATGGACATTGTGAAAAGGAAAAAGAAGATCTGACCAAGGGAGCACACACATTTATGGCAGCCTCAGGCATTGTGGAGAGGGAAGGGGACATGGGAGGAAGTGCCAGTGTTCTACATGACACAGTTGTTTCAGTGCAGGCCCTCTAACCATCCAAGTGCTGTGATTTAGAGAATGATGTCTCTAGTGTGAAATCATAGTAAAGTGGTAGTAATCAATGACCTGTTCAGAGATCCATCTGACGGGCCTGTGGATGAAGTAGACTGGATTCTTATCGCCTGGGAAAACTGGAAATGCCCCTTGGGTATATTCCAGTTATCCACATGGGACAGCAAAAAGCAAACCTCTGATCTTCAAGGGGTTCCACCTTGTCCTCATTCCCTGTTCTAACAGAACCAGGAACAACTCAGAGCCCCCATGCTGTGGGAGTCCCCATTCTCATTTAATAACACTCTGTATATCTGTGCCCACATGACAAGACATGACACAGAAACCCTAAGCATAACAGCCATACACAGGTCAAAACTAATATGATGATTCCCTAAAAAATTGCAATTACACCCTGGCCAGCGTATCTCAGTTGAGTGAAGAATCATCACATACAGAAGGATTATAGGTTTTGATTCCTGGTCAGGGTAGAGGCCAAGGTTGCTGGATAAACCTCAATCCTTGCAGGTACAATCCCCAGTCTGGGCTTGTACAGGAAGCAACCATTGATGCTTCTCTCTAGCATTGATTTTTCTACTCTCCTTTTCTCTCTCTCTAAATCAATGAAAACAATGTCATTGGGTGAGGATGAAAGAAAAATTGCAATTAACACACATTAAATTGCATGAAAAGAAAATTAAATATCCAGAAGAGGTACAGTGTAAAAAAGTGGCACCTGACACAAAACATCCCATCGTAACGGCAAGACATCTCAGGTGCAGGGCTGCTTCCAGTAGAACCAATCAGGTGTGGGAGGTGAGGGGAGATTCTGAGAAACCATAGAGTCTTTCACTCAAATTGTTACCTCAGAACTTCCTGTTATGGGAAAGTTTAGGGGTATAGGAAAAAGGATGGAAAGAAAGACCTGACAGAAGAAAGAGTGGAAGGAAAGAAGGAAAGAAGGAAGGACGGAGAGGAGAGAGGGAGGGAGGAAGGAAGGAAAAGAAAAACTTTTTTATTTTTGTGCTCTTAAGGCTGCAGAGTGACGCTGTCATGGAGAGCAGAAGGAAGCCAGAAAATCTCCCACCCATCCATGTTCTCTGCCACTTTCCCCACTGCATCACTTCTACGTGGAGGCTGTTGTGATTACAACTTGCATATTAAATGGTATTTTAAGATTTGAAACAGGTCTGGTTGGTCTAAAAATAAATACATAAAGTGAGAACTGCTGAAAATCTACCCAGCATCCAGTGCTGGGGCCTCCCAGTGGCTGTCACAATTAAGGGTTTGGTGAGTGGCTTTTTGGATCCACAAATCACAAGCAAAGGCAATAAACCAAACACACCATTTCCTTTTGGATTTCATGTGAGAGAGGAGAACACCTGAAAGAGAAAAAGAAAAAATCCACTGCATTATCACACCTTTGAGTTAGGACACAGAAACAGGTAGTAAAGTGTTTTTCCAGGCCATGCTGCATGAGTCCCTTGCCAGGATTGAGGAAGTATCTTCAGAGCCAAGAGGGAGCTAATGAGCCCAGTGAAAGTTTTGGTCTCACTTCCCCATGAACTTGCACCACTGTGGTTAGTGCTACTTGTTGTATATGAAGCACAGTAATAATCAGCCTCGTCCTCAGGCTGGAGCCCAGAAATGGTCAGGGAGGCTGTGTTGCCAGACTTGCTGCCAGAGAAGCGATCAGGAATTCCTGAGGGTCGATTATCATCATCATAAATTAAGAGTTTGGGGGCCATTCCTGGTTGCTGTTGGTACCAGGAGACATCATCACTATGCCCAACATCATTGCTGCTTCCAGCACAGGAGATGGTGACCGACTGTCCTGGGTTCCCAGACACTGAGGGAGGCTGAGTCAGGGGAGCCTGGGCCCAGGAACCTGAAAAGACCAAAAACACACTCAGTGCTCAGTTCAGTGCAGAGCCATGTGAAACTGAGGAGGAGACAAAGAATCAGCCCAGATGTCCCCATGGTTCCCTCCTTGGGGGCCTCACCTGAGCCCTCAGTTAGGAGGGTGAAGAGTAGCAGAGCCCAGGACATGGTGGAGATTCCCTTCTGAGGCAAGAGTGTTGCCTTCTGAGACCCCAGCACTGAGTCTGGCTCCCCCAAACTTCTCTTATCCCCTCTTCTTTCCTCAGAGGAGGGAGTGACTACTTCTACTACATGCAAATCTACTTCTTGCATCTGCCTCTCATCACCACACTCTGACTTGACCTTTGATACAGATGTTTTGGCTCACTGGACAACACAGCTAATCTGAGACTATTTTAAATGTTTGACATGGAATTTTCTCACTGAGAGCACAATGCGACCATCATTCCAGTGTCCAGGAAATGGAGACCACATCTTATTGTAGGAATCAGGATGGTTCTTGGTTGAGGAATACCAGAACTTCCACTCAGAGACATCTGGGAAGAGGGTGAGGACAGGGTCTGAAGTTGGCTAGAAAATATTCCACTATCCAAGGACCACAGGCAAAGCTGGCATCTGGCTCAGTATTTTTTGTCACAATCAGTGTCTGTGGCTCAGGGACATTACTGTCACTTGTAAAGTAGAAATATTGAAACACAACACATACAGGACATCTCCCCCTCAAGCACCCACTCAGGGGAACTTCCAGATAAGTCTTCATACAGGTCATGGTAAACCACAGTTAAGTGCTTTCTCCAAGTTAGACTACACTGCCCTCTGGTGACTATAGATGATTCCACCCAAGCAACTGAAAAGGCAGTTGAATGGGAGCTGGAAAATTCTGCTCTGTTGCCTTCTCCTCCTCTTTTTATTCCAAACCAACTCACTCCAGGGTTCTAGATATTCCAGATATCCTTGAAATCCATATGAGCTCCTTATCTTCCTTTAGAACAGAATATCAACTGCCAAATGATTTGGTCCAGACCCTCCCCACAGAACCATTGAGGTCTTTCTTAGCCATCTTGTCACAGGGTTTGTGCTCCAGAGGTAGACCTTGTCCTTGGTTGGAATATTACACTTGAAATAGAATCAATTGCAGGAGGAAAAATGGATGAAAGAAATGGGACAAAGGGAAGACAGATTGACTTCCCACAATGTTGAAATACAGCATAAGCAAGAGGGAGAGAGATCTCACTAGGACTGATTGCCACTGAATGGAAATCAGGAAGTGGAAATGTTGTGTTTGACATTCTGGGAGGTGAAATTCACTCAGGTTTGGCAAAGAGCCCAGCTCTGGAACTGTTCTTAGAGCATGTCTGTCTGTCACATGGGACACATAATGTCCTTCATCGTGCCCCCTTATAGTACATTGAAATGACCTCATCTGAGAGTTGAGTTACTTGTTGAGGCAAAATCTCTCTCATCCACAGAGAGACGCTTGGCCTGGTGTATTTTTTCTGGAAAGAGTTGGATTTGGAGAACAAACAAACCCAGACTGACTTGTCCTGGCCAGATTGGAATGGAAATGTCCTCAGAAAATAACTGGAGGTTCTATGGATTAAAAGGCTCAGATGACACTCTTTTAATGCCACTGTTCATTCTGAATTACAAATATTGAGAAGAGAAAAGAGACACAAAATTCTGGCCCAGAGAAGGCACAGATTTATGGCAGCCTCAGACATTGGGGGAATGGAGAGGTGATATTAGAAAAAGTGCCAGTTTTCTATTTCATACAATTGTTTCACCATTGGTGCACTAATCATTTATGTGCTATATGACATGGTTTAGAGAATAATGTCTCTAGTGTGAAATAATAGTAAAGTGGTAGTAATCAATGAGCTGTTCAGACATCCATCCACTGCACCTGTGGATCAAGTAGACTGGATCCTTGTCTCCTGAGAAAACCAGGCAGAAGCCCTCTTGGCACATTCCTGTTGTCCACATAGGACAGCAAGAAGCAAACTTCTGATCTAGGTTCCACCTTGTCCACATTCCTGGTTCTGATAGACCCAGGAACAACTCAGAGTCCCCATGCTGTGGGAGTACCCATTCTCATTTAACATTGTTCTGTATGTGTATGATCACGTGACAAGATGTGACGCAGAAACACTAAGCATGACAGCCACCCAAGTAGGCAAAATGAACACTTGTAACTATGATTAATAATCTATAAAGCCAAACAAATAAATTAACTCACACAAATATTTATTCCCAAACTCATACTCAGGTCAAAATGAATATGAGGATTTCTTTAAAAATTGCAATTACACCCTGGCCAGCACAGCTCAATTGATTGAAGAAATGTCCCGTTGCAGAAGGATTGAAGGTTTTCATACCTGGTCAGGGCAGAGGCCAAGTTGCAGGTTCAATCCCTAGTTCTTGCAGGCATAGTCCCCGGTCTCAGCTTGTACAAGAAGCAACCATCCATGCTTCCCTCTCACACTAATTTTTCTACTCTCCCTTTCTCTCTTATAATCAATGAAAAAAATGCCATTGGGCAAGGATAAAAGAAAAATTGCAATTAACATTAAATTGCATGAAAAGAACAATTTTTCTACTCTCCCTTTCTCTCTTATAATCAATGAAAAAAATGCCATTGGGCGAGGATAAAAGAAAAATTGCAATTAACATTAAATTGCATTAAATATCCAGAAGAAGTACAGTGTACAAAAAGTGGCACCTGACACAAAAGATTCCATCAAAATTGGAAGACATCTCAGGTGCAGGGCTGCTTCCAGTAAAACCAATCAGGTATCAGAGATGAGGGGAGATTCTGAGAAACCATGGAGTCTTTTACTTAAATTGTCAACTGAGAACTTCCTGTTATGGGACAGTTTAGGAGTATGTGAAGGGAGAAAGAGAGGAAGAGCACACAGAAGAAAAGGCATAAGGAGGAAGGAAAAAAAGAAGGAAGGAGGGGTGGGAGGAAAGGAGGGAGGGAATGAGGGAGGGAGGAA
Source organism: Phyllostomus discolor (assembly GCF_004126475.2). Taxonomy (NCBI): domain Eukaryota; kingdom Metazoa; phylum Chordata; class Mammalia; order Chiroptera; family Phyllostomidae; genus Phyllostomus; species Phyllostomus discolor. Next base: position 59,404,184 of record NC_040915.2, on the reverse strand, counting down.
GAAAGGAGGGAGGGAGGGAGGGAAGGAAGGAGGGAGGGAGGGAGGGAGGGAGGGAAAGAAAAACTCCTTCATTTTCATTCCCACTTCATTTGTTGAGACCTGAATCCAGTTTGATCAACATAGGTGTGAAAGCCCAGAGAATTTAAAGTGAGGATTTTGGTATCAGTCCATGGACACAGGAAGGGGCACGTTCCAAGGCCAACGACCTTCCCCTGACCCCAACAGTTTTGGCTTCAGCCACACCCTACAAGGTGATGGCCAGGTAGACTTGGTGCTGGTCACCCTGTCCCAGCAGGGAGGCACACATTTGTATTTGAGGACTATGCCCCTACCCATCCGTCCTCCCTGAGAGTGCCACCATTGGTGTGACAGTAGGTCTCATCGCCTGCACCTACCATGGACAGGAGCTCTTGTTTGTGACTACTATGTCATCAATGAGAACCCTGACCCAGAGCTGCAGAGGAACCTGCCCCCAAGCTAGACTTCTCTCAGTGCCAATGGAACATCACAGCCTCAAACCCTGGGTGACACACTTCCGCATCAACTGGAACAACAACATGAACAACCTGGAGGCCAGAGAATCAAAAACCTGCCTTAAGCTGTGGCCCTCTCTCCATCAACTGCACCCTTGTCAAGGGCCTGGGGCTCTCTGACTGTGTCCCTGGCTTTCTCCCCAAGGACTCCATGGACTCTACCTAACTGGGGGGCTCTAGGCCCTCCCTGGTTGCAGCCAGGACAACAGCCAGTCTCTCCACACACCTAAAGGTGGTAGTCAAGCCTCCCAGAAAGCCTGTGGGGACCATCTGCAAGACCTTGAAACCATCAACTATATGCAGGCCTGTCAAACTTGTCCCCAAGGAAAGAATGGGCCTCAGGTCTCTCCTAACCACAGACAGAAGGATTATCTCAGCTTTACTTTCCAGCCCTGGCCAAAGCAGGCACTTCAGTTCTTAATTCCCTCTAATTTGTGTCTTTCACTCTTCTACACACAAGCCTTGTATCACCATGCTTCCTGATAAGCACCGCTCACTCAGAGTGCTTCCCACACACCTCCCTGGCCTGCCTCTAGGCTTTCTCAGTCAAGGGCTGCCAAGCATCTGGTGCTGTTGGACCAAAGACTCTGTCATTCCTTTCCTTTTCCAAACATCTGATGAGTCTACCCAGCTTCCTGGAGCCCCTTGGATCCTAGGTTAGAAGGTGGACTCAGACACATTTTCTGTCCTTTTCCCAGGGTGTATTTAGGCCTTTTCAATCCAGGAGCTCCTGGGAAAGCTGTTCCCCAAAGTGTGATCAGAAGAATGCTGAGGAATGATGGTTAGCGCTTCCTGTCAGTCACAGCCACCTGTCATTTCCTGTAACTGGCTCAGGGTTTCCCTGGAGGCTGCTCCTGCTGAGAGATGGCCTATTGGAGCAACCAGCCCCACTCTGTGTCAGTGTGAGCATCAGGACCCCTCCATCTCAGGCCACCATGATCTGCCGTCTGATAAGACGTTGTGCTCTCAAATCCACAGAGTGATGCTGGCACAGGGGTCAGGAGGAACCTAGAAAATCTCCCACCCGTCCATGTTCTCTGCTATATTCTCCATCCCCTCTCTGCTACATGGAGGCTGCTGTGATTAGAGATAATATATAAAAAGGTTTTTCAATTTTTAATATGTTTGGTTGATTAAAAATATAAATACATAAAGTGAGGACTGTGGGAAATTTTACCCATATTCAGTGCTCGGGTCTACCTCTGGCTGTTACAGTTAAGATTTTAGAATGAGTGGCTTTTTAGATTCACACATCACAAGAAAAAGCAATAAACCAAAGACATCATTTCCTTCTGGATTACATGTGAGATAGGAGAACACCTGAAAAAAAAACAACCCAGCACTGCATTCCTAAAGCTTTGGGAGAGGAGACAGGGATACATAAGGAATACATTCACCAGGCCATGCTGCATGAGCCCTCGGCACAGGGATGAGGAAGCATGTTCAGAACCTGGAGGGAGACAGTGAGCCCAGGGCAGGTTTTGGTCTTACTTCTCCATGAACTTGAACCACTGTGGTTATAGGCAGTGTGGGTGAGTGAGCCACAGTAATAATCAGCCTCGTCCTCAGACTGGAGTCCAGAGATGGTCAGGGAGGCCATGTTGCCAGACTCGCTGCCAGAGAAGTGATCAGGGATCCCTGAGGGCCGCTTTGTGGCTTCATAGATCAGGAATTTGGTGGACATGCCCGGTTGTTGTTGATTCCAGGAGACATATTTACTACCACCAAAATCAAGGCCTCTTCCAGTACAGGAGATGGTGACAGACTGTCCAGGAGACCCAGACACTGAGGGAGGCTGAGTCAGGGGAGTCTGGGCCCAGGAACCTGAAAAGAAGAAAAACACACTCAGTGCTCAGTTCAGTGCTGGGTCCATGTGAGACTGAGGAGGAGACCAAAATCAGCCCAGATGTCCCCATGGTTCCCTCCCTGGAAGCCTCACCTGAGCTCTGAGTGAGGAGGGTGAGGAGGAGCAAAGTCCAGGTTATGGTGGAAATCCCCCAAGAGTATTGCCTTATGAGACCCCAACACTGATTTGGCTTTCCAAACCTCTCTTATTCCTCCTTCCTGCCTCAGAAGAGGGAGGGGCCTCCATGCAAATCTGTTTCCTGCACCAACCTCTTCTCACCTGACTCTGACCTGACCCTTGATACAGATGTTTCTGCTCACCAGACAGCACAGCTGATCTGAGAGAATTTAAATGGTTTGACGTGGCTTATTCTCACTCAGAACACATTGAGACCATTATTCGAGTACCTAGGAAATGGAGCTCACCTGGATGTCCTTGTCCTTCCTATTGTAGGAATCAAATGGTTATTGGCTCAGGACTACAGAGACTTTCCCTCCAAGACACCTGGGAGGAATTTGAGGACACAGTCTGAATTTGCCTAGAAAAAAATTCAGTCACTCCACTATCCAAGGACCATAGACAAAGCTGGCATCTCTCATTCTTTCTCAACCTTTGCCTGAAGCTCTTCAGTTGAAATGAGTCCTCACGCATTCTTTGTCCAAGTCTCTACAGTGTCTACCACTGAGGGACATTTATTGTCACTTGTAGAAGTAGAAATATTGAGACACTACACATACAGGACATCCCTCACCCTCAGTGACCCACTTGGGAGAATGTCAGGGTCAAGATCTTGTAAAACTGTATACAGTCTGGCAAACCACAGTAAGTGCCTTCCCCCAGTTCAAACAATGCTGCCCTCTCATGGCTACAGATAATTCAACCTATGCACCTGAGGAGGCATTTGAGTGGGAGCTGGAAAATCAGCTCTCCTCCCTCTCCTCCTTTTCTTATTCTCATCCAGCTCACTGCTGGGTCTCTAGATAACCCTAAAAGTCATCCAACCTCATTTATCACTGTATCCATCTTCCTTTAGAATGGAAGGTCACTTGCTCAACGAAGTTGTCTAGATCCTTCCCTGAGGACCCTTGAGCTTGTCTCTAATCCACCTTGTCATGGGGTTAGTGCTCCTGGGGTAGTTCTTGGTCTTTCCTCATGAAATATTAGACACGAAATAAAATCTAATCCAGGAGAAAAAAAATAGGGGAAAGAAATGGGAATAAGGGAAGACAGACTGACTTCCCGCAGTGATGAAATACAACATCTTCATGAAAGAGAGAGAGCTCAGTAGGATTGATTGCCACCAAATGGAACACAGGACATAGGTTCTTATGTTTAAGATTCTGGAAGATGACAAGTCGGGATTGGCAAAGAGCCCAACTCTGGGACTTGTCTTCAGAGTGTGTCTGTCCATCACATGGGACACACAATGCCCTTCATCGTGCCCCCTACCTAGTACATTGAGATGACCTCACCCGAGAGCTCTGTGAATTTGTGAGGCACAGTCTCCCCAATGCACAGAGAGATGCTTGGCTTTGTGTATTTTTCTGGAAAGGGTTGGATTTGGACAACAGACAAATCAGGACTGAGTGGTCCTGGCCAGATTGGAATGAAAATGTTCTCAGGAAATAACTGGAGGTTCTATGAATAAAAATGCTCGGAGAACATTATTGTAGTGTCATTGTTCATTCTACATCATGGGTATTGTGAAGAGCAAAGAGAGGAGACATTCTGGCCAAAGGAGAGCACAGATTTATGGCAGTCTCAGACATTGGAGAAGAGGGAATCGGATGTGAGAGAAAGTGACACACTTCTATTTGACAGTCATTTCATTGGGGGTCCTCCAACCATTATGTGCTATACGACATGGTTTAGAGATTAATGTCTCTAGTGTAACCTAATAGTAAAGTGGTGGTAATCAGTGACCTGCTCAGAGATCCATCCGCTGGACCTGTACATCAAGTAGACTTCATTCTTATCTCCTGGGTAACCATGGAGAGGCCCACTGGGTACATTCCAGTTGTCCACATAGTATAGCAAGAAGCAAACCTCTGATCTTCACTAGGTTCCTCCTTGATCTGGTTCCTGGCTCTGTTAACATGAGGAAGAATTTCAAGCCTACGTGCTGCAGTAGTGTTCATTTCATTTAAAATCGTTCTGTAAATGTTTGACAGCATGACAAGTAGTGACATAGAAATACAAAGTATGACGGCTACCAAAGTAGGCAAAATAAACACTTGCACCTATGGTCAATAATCTTTAAAGTGAAGCAAATAAATTTAAGTACATGATATGTGTTTCCAAATCCATACTTTTGGGTCAAAATGAATATGGTGATTTCCGTAAAAAGGCAATCATACCCTGGCTGATGTGGCTCCATTCATTGGATCATTGTTCCATAACAGAAGAGTTACAGGTTCGATTCCCAGTCAGGGCACATGACTATGTTGCAGGTTCAGTCCCTTGGTCTGGTGTGCATGGCAAGCATCTGATTGATGCTTCTCTCTCTTATCCTCTCCCTCTCTAAAATCAATGAAAAAATATCCTCAGTTGAAGATTTTTAAAAATTGCAATAAAAAGATTAAATATTTCAAAGAGGTACAGTGTAAACAGAGTGGCACCTGACACAGACACTGTGTGGACCCATGAAAGGTCATTACCCTGTGCTGCTGAGTCCCTGACAGCATCTAAGAGAAAAAGCATGTCCAGATATATTGACCATAGTGCCATGTAGAGCATGTCTAATCTCTTCCATCAAAAATGACCATTTCCATCTGCATCTTAAAAAGACAAACAGGTATTCTGCTACCTTATTTGAGACAATTAAGGGGTTTTTCCATATAATATCCATTCCAAACACACAAGAAACAGGTGGCATTGTTGTTGCAGGGGGTCATGCTAGAGAGATCCTGTTCACTCGATGTACATCTAGCTACTGGCTCTCCATGTAATATCCTTCTTACAAAATAGTGACTTAATTCTAGAAGGGAAATTGTGGCCCCACGTTAGATGAGAAACACTAGAAGGGTTAATGGGGTCTCTTACACCTTATGCACATTGAATAAATTATAAAATACTGGCATTGCTGTTAAATTCAAAGAGAAAGACATGCCTGAGAAGCCAGGGAGGGTCATCAGAGCAGCTGTCACTCTGCTTTCTACTGGTGTTCAGCACAAGGACGTTGTCACACACACACCCTATAGACCAGCCCACCCTATTACTGTCATTACACAAACACAGGATTGTGACTCAGAACCTTATCCTGTATCTCCAATAGCAGAGACCCCTTCCCACTGTGCTGTGACCCAGCTGGGGAGGGGTCCACATGTGCCACTGTGGCAGCCTGGATGATTTAAGCATGAAGGTACTGACTCTTAATGGGGAAAGAAAGGAGCAACTAGAAAAATTATGAACAAGTAACTTAAACAGAGAACAGTATAACAAAGATGTGACTTCAGGTAGGATGACCATCTACTTTGATTTGGTAGGGATAGAGGTCATTTCAAGACTTGGTGCTATCAGGGCTGAAGTGAGACAATTCTTATAACCTGGGATGATGAGGTCACTGCACCACATCTTCTGGGGCCTAAGCTCAGCTCATTCAGTGGTCAATGATTTCTGGGCCTGAGCTATGTGTATCTGTGCTTCATGACTCATTGCAACCAGGACTACAGCTAGAAACAATCTGGATCATCATGGAAATCACATACTTTGGGGAGCCACATCCAAGATATATCTTTTTCTCTTTTTAAATGATTTTTTTATTTATTCATATTTAGAGAGAGGGAAAGAGATAGAGAAAGAGAAGGAGAGAAACATCAGTGTGTGGTTGCCTTTTACACACCCTGAACAGGGGACCTGCTTTGTCATCCAGGCATATGCCCTGACTAGGAATCAAACCGATGACTCTTCAGTTTGCAGGTTGGCACTCAATCCACTGAACCACACCAGCTGGGCTCTAGATATGTCTGAAGAACCAAGCAGCCATTTGGAAAGATCCCATCATATTGGGAAGACATTTCGTGTGCAGAGCTGCTTCTAGTAGAATCACTCAGGAGTTTGAGAGGAGGGGTGATTCTGAGAGAGGCAGAATCTTTCACTCAAATTCCCACATGAAAACTTTCTCATTATGGAAAATACTAGGAGCAGGGAAAGACAGACTTAAGGAGGGAGGGAAGAAAGGAAGGAATGGAGGGAGGGAGGGAGGGAGGGAGGAAGGAAAAAGTTGAGGGAGGGAAGGAGGGAGGAAAGAATGTGGGAAGGGAAAGAAAAACTTCTTTATTCTCATTTCAACATCATTTGTGGAGAAGTTGGTCCATGCCAATCTGCAATGGTGTGGGAGATTGAGGGATTTAAATGACACTTTCCCGGAGCACTGTGGGAAAACTACACAAAAAGCAGAGGGTGGGGCTCCCAGTGGCTGTTACAATGAAGGGATGGGAATGAGTCACCTACTGGGTCCACAAAACACATGCAAGACGCAAACCAGAGAAACAATTTCCTTTTGGATTTCATGTGAGAGAGAACATGAGAAAAAACCCCTGCATTTTTGAAGCTTTGAGAGAGGAGATGTCAACAGGTAGAAAAGGAGTTCTCCAGGCCATGCTGCATGAGCCCCCTGCACAGAGATGAGGAAGCATCTTCAGAGCAAGGAGGGAGCCTGTGAGCACAGGGCAGGTTTTGGTCTCACTTCCCCATGAACTTGAATCACTGTGGATAGTGCTACTGCTTGTATATGAACTACAGTAATAATCAGCCTCATCCTCAGCCTGGAGCCCAGAGATGGTCAGGGAGGCCGTGTTGCCAGATTTGCTGCCAGAGAAGCGATTAGGGATTCCCGAGGGCCGTGTGTTGACATTATAAATCAGGGTTTTGGGGGCAGAGCCTGGATGTTGTTGATACCAAGAAACATCATTATATCTCCCAATGTCATTGCTGCTTCCAGCACAGGAAATGGTGACAGACTGTCCAGGAGACCCGGACACTGAAGAAGGCTGAGTCAAGGGAGCCTGGGCCCAGGAACCTGGAAAGAGCAAAATCGCACTCAGAACTGAGTTCAGTGCTGGGCCCAGGTGAGCCTGAGGAGGAGACAAGAATCATTCCAGATGTCCCCATGGTCCCCTCCCAGGAGGACTCACCTGAGCCCTGAGTGAGGAGAGTGAGGAGGAGCAGAGACCAGGCCATAGTGGAGACCCCCAAGAGTGTTGCCTTCTGAGATCCCAACACTGAGCCTGGCTCCCCCAGACCACTTTTATCCCCTCTTCCTGCCTCAGAGTAGGGAGTGGCCTCCATGCAAATCTGCTTCCTGCACCTGCCTCTCCTCACCCCACTCTGACCTAAACCTTGATATAGATGTTTCTGCTCACCAGACGGCACAGCTAATCTGAGAGAATTAGATGGTTTGTGAGTTTTTTTTCCTCACTCATGACACACTGAGACCATTATTTGAGTGCCTAGTAAATAGATCCCACCTGGAAGTGCCTGTCCTTCGTATTGTAGGAGTCAAGGTGGTCCCTGCTTCAGGAACACAGGGACTTTCCCTCTGGGACATCAGCGAGGAGGGTGAGGATGAGGGCTCATGTTGGCTAGAAAACATCCAGCCACTCCACTATCCAAGGACCTAAGAAGGGCTGGCATCTCTCATTCCTTCTTAAAGTTTTTTTTTTTTTGAAGCTCCTCAGTTGAAATGAAATTTCATGTATACCTTGTCCCAAATTCTACTATGTCTAGGTTCATGAGCATTTTTGCCAGTTACACAAGTAGAAATATTGGGACACAACACATACACCTTCCCTGAACCACCCACTCAGGGGAATCCCCAGGGAAGAAGACTTCGTACACCTCTGGTAAACCACAGTGCTTCCTCAAAAATCTAGACACTGCTGCCCCCTGGTGGCTACAGATGATTCCACACAAGCACCTGAGAAGGCAGTTGAGTGGGAGCTGGAAGAATCTGCTCTGTTCCCTTCTCCTCCTCTTTTTATTCCCATCCAGCTCAGTAACAGATCTCTAGATAACCTTTACATCCATCTGAGCTCATTTATCCTCTTTTAGAATGGAGTGTCAACTGGCCAATGAGGTATCTCGGAGCCCCCCTTCAGAACAATTGAGCTTGTCTCTTAACCCTCTGATCACAGGTTTTGTGCTCATGATCTAGACCTTGACCTGGGTGTGCAACATTACACGTTAAATAAAATCAATTTCAGGAGGAAAATGGATGAAAAAAATAAGACAAAGGAAGACATATTGACTTCCCACAATGTCAAAATACACCATACCCATGAGGCAGAGAGAGCTCAGTAGGACTGATTGCCACCAAGAGAATAAGGGGAAGTGGACTCCTGTGTTTGAGCTTCTGGGACATGACAGGGCAGGACTGGGGAAGAGCCCGGCTCCATGGCTTGTCCTCAGAGTGTGTCTCTCTGTTCCATAGGACACATAATGTCCTTCCTTGTTCTCTCTACATAGTACATTGAAATACCTCACCTCAGAGCTGTGTGACTTTGTGAAGCCAAATCTCCCTCATCCACAGACAGATGCTTGGCCTGGTGTATTTTTCTGGGAAATGTGGAATTTGGAGAACAAACAAATCAGGACTGACTGGTCCTGCCCTGATTGGAATGGAAATGTCCTCAGAAAATGGCTACAAGTTCTGTGAGTTAAAATGCTCAGAGAACACTATTTAAATGTCATTGTTCATTCTGCATCACAGATGTTGTGAAGAGCAAAGAGAGGTGACATTCTGGCCAAGGGGGGGCACAGATTTATGGCAGCATCAGGCATTGGGGAGAGGAAATGGGATGTGAGAACAAGTGCCAGTTTTCCATTTGATATTGTTTCACTGTTGGTGCACAAATCATTGCTGGGCTATACGCCACCAGTTTAGGGAATAATGTCTCTAGAGTGAGATCTTAGTAAAGTGGTGGTAACCAATGACCTGTTCAGAGATCCATCACTGCACCTGTGGATCAAGTAGACTGGATTCTTTTCTCCTGTGAAAATGGTGGAGGGGGGGTCCCCCTGGGTACATTCCAGTTACTCACATAGGACAGCAAGGAGGAAACCTCTGATCTTCATTAGTTTCCACCTTGTCCTCATTCCTGGTTCTGGTAGAATCAGGAACACCTCAGAGCCCCTATGCTGTGGGAGTCCCCCTTCTCATTTAACATCACTCTGTATTTGTGCGATCACATGACAAGTGAGACAGAAACACTAAGCATGACTGCTGCTTAAGTAGGAGAAATGAACACTTGTAACTATGATTAATAATCTATAAATCCAAGCAAATAAATGAACTCACACAAATATTGATTCCCAAACCCATACTTTCAGTTCAAAATGAATATGATGATTCCTTTAAAAATTACAGTTACACCCTGTCCAACACAGCTCAGTTGATTTGAAGAATCATCCCATGACAGAAAGACTGAGTGTTTCTATTCCTGGTGAGGGCAGAGGCCAAGGTTGTAGGATCAATCTAGAGCCCTTGCAGGTTCGATCCCCAGTCTGGGCTTGTACAGGAAGCAACCATTGATGCTTCCCTCCCACATAGATTTTTCTACTATCCCTTTCTCTTTAAGATCAATGAAAAAAAATGTTCTTGGGTATGGTTAAAAAACTGCAATTAAGGGAAAAAGATTAAATATCCAGAAGAGGTAGAGTGTAAAGTGAGTGGCACCTGCCAGACACTGTGTGGACCCCTGAAAGGTCACTGACTGTGGTGCTGAGCCCCTGGGTGTCTCTGAAAGAGAAGCGTGGGTGGATATGTTGCCTGTAGTGATGCAGAACATGTCGAACCTTTTCCATCAAAAGTGACCCTTCTTTTCTCATCCGAAAAGAGACTTAAACAGGCATTCTGTTGCATTATATGAGAAAGAGCAGTGGGCTGTTCCCACAATTGGACACTCCAAATACATAAGAAACAAAGGGTGATTTTTCCTACAAAGGTCATGTTAGGGAGATGCTCTTCACTCAACATCTAACTACCGGCTCTCCTTTTAAGAGTCCCTCTTGTAATATAGTGACTACCTTCTCAAAAGGAAATTGTGGTCCCACATTAGAGGAGAATCATTACAAGTGGTTAAGGGGGCACCAACCTTCCTAGTATATGGAAATAACTTATAAAATACTGGTCTTGCTCTTATAGTCAGGGTGTAGGACATACGTCTGATGACAAGAATTACCAGAGCAGGTGTCACTCTGCTTTCTGCTGTTGCTCGACATGAATATTATCATACACGCACCCTACAGGCAGGCTGACACTGTGACCAGCATTACACAGACTGGGGGCTATGACTCAAGACATTATCCTGTGTCCACAATAGCAGAGACTCTTCCCACTGTGCTGTGACCCAGCTGGGAGGGTCCACGAGTGTCACTGTGGCAGTCTGGATGATTAAACATGAAGGTACTGACTCTTTATAAGGAAAGAAATAGGCAACCGAAAAAATGTGAACTAGTAGCTTAAACAGAGAACATTATAACAAAGATGTAACTGCAGGTAGGATGACCATCCACCCTGATTTGACAAGGAGTGAGGTCATTTTCAAGACCTAGAGCTTTTACATCTGACGTTGAGAGGTTTCACAGGCTGGGATGATGGGGTCACTGCACCAGGTCTACTGGCTCCTAAGCTCAGCCTCATTCATTGGTCAAAGGATGCTTGGCCTGAGTATTATGTGTATTTGTACTTTGTGATTCATTGTAACTAGGATCATAGCTAAAAATGAGTTGGGTCATCATAAAAATCATATACTTTGGGGATCCCTTAGGAATGGGGCCATATCCAACAGATATCTTAAAGAACCAAGCAGCTGTTTGGAAATACCCACCATAAAGGGAAGACATTTCAGGTGCAGAGCTGATTGCAGTAGAATCACTCAGGAGTCTGAGGGGAGGGGCAATTCTGAGAGAGGCAGAATATTTAATTAAAATTACCACCTCAAACATTCCTTGATTATGGGAAATATTAGGAGCTCAGAAGGGAAGAATGAAAGAAAGAAAAAAGAAGAAAGGAGATAGGGAGAAAAAGTTTATTTCATTCCCACTTCATTGGTTGAAAACAGAATCCAGGACAGTCTGCACATGTGTGGGAGACCAAGGGATTTGAACTGGAGATTTCCCAGAGGACTCTGGGTAATCTACCCAACAAGCAGACCACAGGGCTCCAAATGGCTGTTACAATGAAGGGAATGGAATGAGTGGCCTCTGAATCCACAAAAAACTTGCAAACACAGTAAACCAGAGAGAGGATTTCCTTTTGGATTTCAAGTGAGAGAGAACACCTGAAAAAAAACACCCCAATATTTTCGAAGTTTTGGGAGAGGAGATGGGAATAGGTAGAAATACAATTGTCTAGGCCATGCTGCGTGAGCCCCCTGTACAGGGATGAACAAGCATTTCCTGAGCCAGGAGGGAGCCTGTCAGTGCAGGGCAGGTTTTGGTTTCACTTCCCCATGAACTTGCACCACTGTGGACAGTGTTAGGGTTCCTATATGAAGCACAGTAATAATCAGCCTCTTCCTCAGCCTGGAGCCCAGAGATGGTCAGGGAGGCTGTATTGCCAGACTTGGAGCCAGAGAAGTGATCAGGGATCCCTGAGGGCCTCTTTGTGACATCATATATCAGGCATTTGGGGCCCATGCCCAGTTGTTGTTGGTGCCAGGAGACACTATTAGAACCACCAACATCATTGCGGCTTCCAGCACAGGAGATGGTGACCGACTGTCCAAGAGACCCAGACACTGAGGGAGGCTGAGTCAGGGTAGCCTGGGCCCAGGAACCTGAAAAGAGCAAAAACACATTCAGTGCCCAGTTCAGTGCTGGGTCCACGTGAGACTGAGAAGGAGACAAAGAAGCAGCCCAGATGTCCCCATGGTCTCCCCCCTGCAGTCTCACCTGAGCCCTGAGTGAGGATGGTGAGGAGAAGCAGAGTCCAGGTCATGGTGGAGACCCCCCAACAACATTGCCTTCTGAGCCCACAACCCTGGGCCTGACTCCCCCAGACCTCTCTAATTCTGTCTTCCTGCCTCAGAGGAGGGAGGGGCCTCCATGCAAATCTGCTTCTTTTTTCTGTCTCCTCACCACACACTGACCTGATCCTTGATTCTACATATTTTGCGTCCCTGGGCAGCACAGCCAGTCTGAGGCATTCAGTTCCTTTGACATGGATTTCCTAAGATTGAGCCCATGACAGTACACAGGAAATGCAGTCCAACTTAAAAGGTCGCCATCCCTCCAACTGCTGGTTTCACAATGTGCTCGATTGGCTAAACACACTCTAAATCCCAGCACTTTCTTTCTGTTCTGCGTGGTTTTAGGGTGAGGGCAGGGTTCAGAAGGGCTGGGGTCAGAAGAAATCTAATGGGCTTTGTTCTCAGGTACTGAAGGCAGAGCTGGTGGTTGTTCACATCCCTCGCCCACTTCCTATCCTCCTCAGTAGCTTGGTTGTTCATCCTACCTGTTCTGTCTCTGCACTGCTCTGAGGCTGAGACCTGGGGACATTTGTGGTCCTGTCTTGCAGTACAGATTGGGGACACTCTACTTCCAAATCTCCCTCTGGAGGACCTCAGTTGGAAACAGGCTTTGGGACCTCATACAGGACAAAGTAAAGCACAGCAAGAACCTCCCCAAATATGGGCTTCTGCTGCCACCTGGTGGCTGACCTTGGAAGGACAAACTTCAAGGCTGTACAGTATACCAGGAAGGCTGCTGAAAACCCCTGCTCTGCTCACCTCCCAGGCTCCCTCTTCCTTATCTCAGCTCAGCACCAGGCCCCTTGATTCTGTCTGTTAAAAAAAGAAATAACTGGCCAAAGTGGAATCCATTTCGATAAACTGCATCACCAAACCAAAACTTAATGTCTAACTTAATTGCAGTTTCAGTTGCCCCAGGGATGGAATTATACACCCAGCAGTCTGGGATTTCCAGGCCAGCACTGGTCAGGTCACCTGCCTGATGAATCTCCTGCCTTCCCCGAAGGGAAGTGCCCTTGTCTGAAATAATCTATCTGTTTAACTTCTTAGTCCCACCCTCTTTTTGCCTGTAAAACATGTCGTCTTTGTGTGCTCCTTGGAAAGCCCTTCCAGCTGCTGGGCAGGATACTGCTCAACATATGAATCCTGTAATCAAGCTAATTAGCTCTTCAAATTCACTCAGTTGAAGGTTGATCCTTAACACTTCTGGTCCTGTTTACTGTCTTCTCAAATTGTCACCAACTTCTTCCAGAATGAAATGTGTTAGCTGCCATACCTGGTGGTCCAGACCTACCCCACAGGACCATTGTGCTGGTCAGGGTGACCTCGTCACATACCTGTCAGGGCTGAGGAAATATTAGACATGATCATTAGACTAGTCCCAACCCTGGCTGGAAGGCTAGTTGAAGAGAAGTCTGATCCAGAAATGAGAAAAAATATTCCAGAAAGAAGAAGAGTAAGTTCACTAAGATTGAAGATAATCTAATAAACAGCAAGAGTGTAACTTTAGGGTTTCAGGAGTTTGGAAAAGGAGAATGGGGTGAAGATTACACCAAGGACCCATTTCAGGGACCTGTCCTCATGGAGTGTCCATGTGTCACCGGGGGTAAGAAACTTTCATCCCACACATTGAAACAAATTCACCCCAGAGCTCTGCCCCTTCCTGAGGTAACATCTCTTCCATCCACGCAGTGATGTTAGGATTTTCTAGTAAAAGATGGGTGTGGGGTACAGACTCCAACCAGTGCTGACATATTCTACCCACAATAGAAACAGAAATGTCCACTCAGGAAGTGGGATAGGAGTTTCATAGAGTGCGACTATTCTGAGGAGACTATTTTAGTGTTGTTGTACCTGACACGTGACAGACATGTTCAAGAGTACAAGAAGGGTGAGGTCTTCGTTAAGGGCAGGATGGGCTACGAGCAGGTTCAGGGGACTGGGAAGGAAGTGGTAAGAAAAACACTGAGAAAACAACCTTCTCAATTGCTCCTGAACTTCTGGGCCCCCCTCTGAAGTGTGCTTGTGTAGAGGGGACCCGAAGAGCAAGGACAGAATTTGGAACAGAATTAAGAGGCAGCTGGCTGCCCAGTTCCCACGTGGCTCAATCAGTAGGGAGCGCTGTTTGCATGCGGATCCGTACAGTGCTGGGAGATTTAAAATTGAATGGACATTTAAACACCCATTTACAGAGGGCTGGGAGGAACTTCTTGGCCAAACTGAAATGGCAGATTATCTTCTAAAATAAAAAAGTCAGAAAAACATTTAACAAGATCCACAGTTTCATTCCATAATATAAGATAGATCCAGAAGACAATTCTAAAATACTAGACATATGAAGAACAGGATAACCACAACTGTAGGAAAGACAATCAACCAATGATAACCCAGAAATGACTCAGATCTTGGACTTACCTGACAGAAGACTGAAAAACTGAGCTCTTATTACAAAACTGACCTAAGTAGAGAAAACCCTCTTGAAATGAATGACAATGGAAAGTGTTAGTAAAGAAACAGAAGATAACAAAGACAACAAGTGAACCCATTAAAACTGAAGACCATAGTAGATGGCAGGAATGGCATTTTTCCATTTCAGAGAATCTTCTACAACTGTGAGAGCATAGCTTTTACCAGGAAGTATTAAAAATGAAACACTCATTTTTAGAAGTAAAAAAATTATCAGTGAGATGTACGATAACAAGAGAATTAGTAAATGAGTAAATGGAGTCTCCAAAGTTGAAGAAATAGCAGAGGAACATCTCATAGCCAAATACATTCAAAGTTTAAAACAAAAGTATGAACCCATACATTCAAAGAGTTCAACCAAGCCCCAGCAAAAGAACCATGAAAAGGAACAGAGCAGGGACCATCCAGTCCACTTCCAGTTTTTGTAGAAACCCTTCTAGAGCCTCCTTTAAGCTTCAGTAACTATTCAGTTGTTAGAAAAATGTCAACAACAGAAGTTTGTTTCCTGAGAAGCCTGTGAAAACACTTCTTTCTCTCGCTCTCTCCCCTGCTTCCCTCTGTCTCTCTCTCCCCCCACCACTCATAACACAACCTGGAGTCTTAAAGCCACTTCTTCCTCTACCTGATGTGGGCGCTGTGTCATGGTATCGCCGTTTTGGTGTCTCAGGTGACCTACTTCTACTGGAGCAAGAGCTGCTGCCCAGATACATCCCAGGAGCCTGTGGGAACACAGAGGATGTAGACTACACACCTGGGCAGGAGCAGTTTAAGATGCTGGATGAAAAGGGACTGAACACACACGCCCATGCATTCCTCCATGAAACACCAGCAACACTGTGTTGAAAGAATTCAAACATGCGAGAAAACAAGGATATTGGTAAAAAGACTATAGAGAAAAAACAAGTCAGGAATTTCATGCACATGGGATACCCGACACAGGCTGGTCAATGCCCAGTCCCAAGGTTACTGGAACACGGACCTGAGACATCGGTGGCATTCTCAGTTGGCTGTGGCATCGAAGTGATGAAGAGGAGTAAAACTACAGTTAGAATAGTGAGTGAGGAAGCTTCTAGAAAACCAGGTACATGTTATTTGCAACAGGCAGCCTGATGCAAAAATGCAAGAATCCTGCATAAAAAAATCAGCATTTCAAACAAGACATATTGTTTCATAACATAATATAACAGTGGATATATCTAGGATGGAATTCAAAATTACACACAAACTGTGAAGAAAATCTCAATTGACTAGAAAAGACATTTACCACATGCTAACCCCAATATGACAGATATGCTGAAATTTTCTCTCCAAACACATTAAAACAGCTACTTAAAAGCTGATGAAAGAAATAAGGGGAAACCCTCTGGAAATGAATGGAGATATAGAACATCTCAGCTGAGAAGTAGAAGATATAATGAAACACAAAAGGCAAACAAGAATGAAGGAACTACACTCTGTGGAATTGACTACAGACTGGAAAACAAGAGACTAGTGACCTCAAAGTCATAGCAAAGGCAATTGTACAATGTAAAATATAGAAAAAAAATAAAGCAATAAAATCAAAAGGCATCTGTGAACTTAAACTTGAAGTGCTGCTTCAAGTGCCTAATACGTATAAAATTGAAGATGCTAAAAGAGAGACACAGAGGAATAGAAAGAAAACTACAGTCCAGAAACTTGATAAACCCCAAAGACAAGTAACATGAGAAAGAAGGAAAGAAAGAAAGAAAGAAAGAAAGAAAGAAAGAAAGAAAGAAAGAAAGAAAGAAAGAAAGAAAGAAAGAAAGAAAAGGAAAACCACCACAAGGTAAATTTACCCAACTCTTTGCTCTAGGGACCTTTTCCAAGACCCTTCTTTGGTTTCTGTAACTATTCATTCATTCATTCATTCATTCGTAAAATATTAACCATGGGATTTTATTCCCTGAGAATCCTCCTTGGGTTGTGAATGTGGAAGTGATGGGAGAGAGGAAACAAAAATTAGAGTGAGTGGAAGTTGTCACATAAGCAGAAAAACCTCCACACCCGCGCCCCACCAGCACTGAGGTAACAGAACACATTCCACCCGCCCCTCCCCTTACCAGCTCTGTCTCAGCACAGGGCAAAGGGTGGAACCCGGGCTGAGAGGAGTCCAAGTATTGTTGGCACTGTGGGTGTCGTAATGAGAAGCCTTGCGCTTTAGAGACCTTGCACCCTTTGACAGCCTCCCTCTGGAGATGATTTTGTTCCAGGCTCTTCCTGAAGAAACTTCAAAGATCACCCCTGAGGAGTCTGAAATCCCTCAGTGTTGACAGCAATGGGACCATCTTGAAATGATGGAATGTTGGGACTGGAGTCTTATTTGCACTTTCTGGTGTGAACTAGGTTCGTTTCAGCACCAGCTGTGCACTGATGTCCTGATCAGCAATGGCTAATCCTCTTTCTCCCCCTCCCAGAGAAGTGATCATAGACTGAGCTGGGAAAACGTTTGACAATATTCCTGCTGGAGACCCAGTGCCTGCCCCTTACTCAGTAAGGCCATGCGCCCAATTCTGGGACACCTAATCTGCCTCAGCCCTGAACCTCATCTTCAAAAAGGGATTCAGTAAACTCCCAGGGAAGCTCCCCCAACATTGACCCTGAGCCTCTGTCAAGGTTAATGTCTCCCAGGGCCCCATCTGATAGACACATTCTCCTTTTTTTTAAATCAGCTAATCTGTTGCTTTCTACTCACTGTTCAAAATTACAAATTGTTTGAGGACGATAATTAGGGGCAAAGAATATGGAGAAGAGCAAAGAAGGGATAAACACCAAATGCAGGACACAGTCACTGTGGGTCAGAAAGACGTCTGTGTTCTGAGTGAGCAGAGGTAGAGGGGGTAGATGCAGCTTCCATTTGTTATTCTTTCTAAACTACTCATCATCACTTCACTCACCTTTCTGTACGTATGTTTTGCTCACACTGAAAGAAATTTAGAAAAATAAAAGAAAATGCACCCAGATGCTTTTCCTTTCTCCTACAGAGAACAGAGGCAGAATAAGTGCAGAAGTAGAGAAAGTCCCATGAGCAAACACAAGAAAAGGTGAAAGAACCACCCCTGTGGGCTTTTGGGGGGACATGGAACAAATTTACCAGGAATCCTTGAACAGAGTCCCTGGAAAAGAAAGAAAAAGAGCCAAGGGCAAGAGCAAAGCACCACCTCATGCTGTTCTGGTGAAGCCGAGGCCCCTCCCCCCTCCCCTTCCTCTGCAGCAGGTGCAGGGCAGGTCCAGGCAGCAGTGAGAAGGGGGAGAGATGCCCCTCAGTGTGGGGTCCTTCAGAGACTCAAAGATGAGACAAAAATGATCCCTGGCTGCCTACTACATAATACCCCCCAAAATAAATTATTTTCTAAATATGGTTTGATGGTGTAATAGTAAATAAAAATCTTATAAGAGAGAGCATTCCCTAGTCAAAGGGGAAGGGAGGCAATCATCTCCTGGTTTTTTTTTTTTTTGGCATTTAGTTTAGAAAACTTGTGTTGTAAACTCTTTCCCCTTCTCTGAAAATTGTATGTGAACATTTGAAATAACTAAAGAAGCCCATCTGTGGGTTCACACTCAGGGATGTCTGTCTGTAGGAGCTGATGCTCCCATCTCTGAAATGCAAACAGCAAGGAAGACAGTGTCCCTAGAGTACAGTTTGCATGGGAGGGTGGGGGCCTCCCTTTCCTGAGAGCCTGGCTCCAAGGATAAGCCTACCTGTGGTCATAAACACAAAAGTAATGTATGTTTTCTCATGTATTTTGGATATTGACCCCTCATGGGATATATGGTTTGCAAACATTTCCTCCCATTCTCCAGGTTGTCTTCACCTGTAAAGATGCCCAAGAAACTACCACACATACTGAGCTCTCAGTGATCATAGGCACAGGTGACAACCCCCATGTCTTCCCCACCACCTACAGGCTTCACCTGCAGGGACATGTGCCCTGTGGGCAGGTGCCACCTCTGAGCAGCTTTAAACAGACCAGGGGCCTTGAGTCCATATTTTCAGACTCTGTAAACAGAGGCCCTTGCCCACTGTGTGGTGACTGAGCTGGTTAGGTCTCCACATGTGTACCCCATTTCAGAAGGACCTCACTGAGGTGCTGGTCCTTTACTGTGGGGAAGGGGGAGTAAAAGAAGGCAACTGGAACAAGACTGGGATATAACTGAAGATGAAAAACATTATGAGAAAGTTATCAGGAAAGGTGAACATCCATCCTGGTTTGCCCAAGAATGAGGCCAGTGCCTAGATTGACACTATATAGTCCAGGAAAGTTCTAGAACAGGGAAGAGATGGTCATTTTATCAGGCATTCTGGAATTTAAGCCTGGTTTCAAAGGATTTCACAGAATCCTGCATAGATATTTAGGAGTCAGGGTTATTAGGGGTTCATTGGAAGCAGGAGTCAGATAGAAATCTGGCAGGTTCCCCAAGGAAGCAGGATACACGAAGGTCCTGGAAGAACCAAGGACAACCTGCTGTTTCTTCCCTTGTTGAACAAAGAGCCCATTTTAAGAAGAGCCCATTCTAACAAGGAGACTGTCCACATATGAGGCAGCATAGTGGACAGAGGTTCAGGGGTCTGGGCGGTGGGTGGGGACAGGACAGGAGCGAGGGGCAGGGAGACTCTTACAGACCAGAGTCTGCCAGTCCCATTCTCCAAGCTCAGCCTCTGAGGGTATTGGTCAAAGATGAGAGACAATGAAAGGAAAAATGTGTTCTCTTTGTCCTCCTTCTCTCAGCAAGGTCTTCAGATATTCTCTCGGCTGCTGCTGCTTTGGGAATAGAGGAGCAGAACAAAGACCCACACGGGGAACTATGGTGACTAGAACATGGTGAAAGCAGAGTTGAATATGACAGAGTTGAATATGAATATGCATTCTGTAGCCGAATGCAAGTCCAGCTGCTCTCTGCTTCGAAAGCCAACACTTGAGAGGGGAGCTGATGCACAGGAAAGTGGTTTTATTCAGGTGCCAGCAACCTGGAAGAGGAGGGACTCTCCTTTCAAAGCTCATCTTAGCTTTTCTGACATCTGGCTAGTTTTTATAGCAGAACTGGGGGAAGAGAGGAACTGAGGAATTCCTGGTGACGTGGGTGCAGTTTCTCTTTTGTGTGGGTTCAGTGTCACCTCCTGCGGGAATCATCATGTGGTGTGAAAGCCCCGTCCCCAGTTTCACTGATGATATCTGGGAATGGGACGTGCCGGGCAGCATCCCCCTGGTTCTGATGTGAGTCGCTGACACTCACCCAGTCTCTTGTTTTCTTGGTCATTCCTTGGTTAAGCAGAAGTTGCACCTGCTGATATGTATAAAATACTTATAAGGAAACTTTTAACACAAGAATCTTCTATGAGTTTATTAGTCCAGACTACTATATTGCCACCACCTGATTAGTGTAATCGGTTTATTTCAATCACTGTTAAGTCAGTGGAGATTTTAAATTCAGATTTCCCTGAAAACAGCAGGAGGTGCGCCAGGCAGGCATGTGCTTCACTCTGCCTCTGACAATGAAGACAGAGATTTGCCTTTGGGGACACACAGGACAAGGAGAAGCTGACATGCTATCCTGATAATTCATGACAGAGTGCTTTCATTTGAAATTCATGGTAGGAGAGGAGAGGAGAAGAAAGGGAACTCCAGGCCAAGCTGCATGAGCCCCGTCAGCTCAGGGTGAGGGAGCATCTTCAGAAGGAAGAGGGAGCCTGAAAACAGAGGGCAGATTTTGTCTCACTTCCCCATGAACCTGCAGCACTGTGATAAGTGCCACTGCCCACATAAGAAAAACAGTAATAATCAGCCTCGTCCTCAGACTGGAGCCCAGAGATGATCAGGAAGGCCTTGTTTCCAGATTGAAGCCACAGAAGCCATCAGGGATCCCTGAGGACCGAGTATTCACATAATAAATCAGAAGTCTGGGGGCTGTGCCTGGCTGCTGTTGATACCACGAGACATAATTATAACGCCCAATGCCATTACTGCTTCCAGCACAGGAGATGGTGACAGACTGCCCTAGAGCCCCAGGCACTGAGGGAGGTTGAGTCAGGGCAGCCTGGGCCCAGGGACCTGAAAAGAGCAAAAACACAGTCTGGTAAGCTCAGTGCTGGGGCCCAGGTGAGATCAAAAGTGGAGATGAAGGATCAGCCCAGATGTCCCTGTGACCCCTTCCTGGGGGGCCTCACCTGAGCCCTGAGTGAGGAGGGTGAGGAGGAGCAGAGCCCAGGCCATAGCAGAGATGCCCCAAACACACTTTCTTATGAGCCCCCAGACCTGGTCCTGGCTCCCCCAGACCTCTCTTATCCCTTCCCCCTGCCTCACAGGAGGGAGGGTCCTCCATGCAAATCAGCTGCCTGCACCTGCCTCCCCCTACATAAGCCTCTTAGACCCAGCCCTTCATTCTAGATATTCTGCACACTGGACAGAGAGCTCAGCTGAGGGATTAAAAGCCTTTCATCTGCACTTTCTGCATTGGGTAAGCCAAGCCCATGACAGAGCCCAGGAGTTGAAGGCAAACTTGGGTGTCCCTTTCTTTCCAATTCCAAGGATCACTATGGATCCCCACAGAGGAATCCTACTACTTCAGCTTCTTTCTCTGAAGGATGAAGGTGAGGACAAGGTGGAAGGCAAGATGGGAGAGATTCATGCTCATTTTCCAGGGACAACAGGCAAAGGTGGGCACTTCTCATTTTCCTCCACACCTCCCTGGCCCTTCTCCTGGGATGGCTTCTCATGCACAGCTCTGTCTCCTGCCTGTGCATTGGCTGTGTCCTGAGTCTGAGCCCTGGAGTGCACTTAGTGAAGCTTGTATAAAGAACTTATTAGGGTGTAACAGATGTGGGACCCTACCCCTATGTCCCTTTAGAGAAGCTCAGGGGGACACTGCTCCTAGGATTTCACACAGGTCAGGCTGAACCACAGCAAGGACCTTCCCCAAGTCCAGACCCTCACTGACCTCTGGTAGCCATAGACAGTGTGACATATTCCAGGGAGGGCACCTGAGTGGGAGCCAGAAATCCCTGCTCTGCTCCTATCCATACCTTGGACAGACAACAAAATCAACCCCAGCAGGAGGGCTGCATAAGAAAAATGTATTGAGAAGAGACCAATTAGCTCCTCAAAATGTTCACAGGAAAAATATTGCTTGAAGGAGAGGGAGCTCAATATGATTCTGAATGACATAATAGAAAGCAAGACATAAACTCCGAGATGAAAGGATCGAGAACAAGGGGACTTGGGTGAGGATTGTTGTAAGGGCACAAGCTCTGGGACCTCTGGATAAGTAGGGCTCTCCCATGGGACAGGTGATGTTCCTCGTCTCTCCCACTTAGTGTGCATTAACCACTCACGTCAGAGCTGTGTGCCTTCCTGAGGCAAAGTCTGTTCATCAACAGACAGGTGCTTAGCCTAAGGGGTGTCTGCAGTTACATTGGTTTGGGGCTATGGCTCCAATTACAGCTGACTGATCATTGCAGAATAAAAATTTCCCCTCAGGAAATTTTGGGGTGGGCAGGGGTTCTATGATGTGTGAATGATCAGAGCACACTATTTTGCCATCACAGTATATGTTAATATATTGTGACAGATATTTCCAACTGAACAAGGGAAGAGACTTCATGGCTAAGTGTGGGAGAAGCTGAATGTGGCCTGTGGGATGGAGGGAGAAGGACAAGGATGTTCAGGGGAAGTGATACTTTTAACTTTGTGACTATTGGTGGTGCATTTTCAACTTTTAGGTGCTGCGGTACTTTTTACACTTCTTTAGACAATAATGTGCATAATTTGAGATGATACCTGGAGAGATAATAAGTCAATGACCTGCTAAGTCATCCATTAGGCAGGGTATGTATGCCTGGATCAAAGACTGGAAGTCTGGATCTTTTGTCTCTTAGAATCACCATGGCGTGGCCCCCTGGGAACACGGCAGGTTTCTAGGCCTTTTCTGCAAGAGGCAAATGTCTGACCTTTATGAGGATCCACCTTGACCTCTGTTCCATGTCCAATTACTGCAAATTGAGGATCCTCATTCCATGCTACAGGTGTCCTCAATGTCATTTGAAATATCCTGGATACATGTGCCTACACATTAAGATGTGAAACAGTTAAAAGAAACAAAATGCCATCAATTGGGAGGCAAAAGGACCAATACAGAAAAATCATTGTTAATCAATTAAATCAACATGCATAAATTAAAGGTATACAAAATGAACTTCGATTCACTTATCTCTCTGTACAAATTAAAACTGATGTTTCTCCCCATAAACACACTTTCTTAAGTAAAATAAAATATGTGGAAAAAACGCTGTGGAAAATGTGTGACTCCAGACCCTGTAATCTGCAGGCAGTTGGTGGGAATGTGAGTATCCACCATCTGGTTATGCTGACAATGCCACCCCAGGAGGTGATTTTACAATGAGGACGCCGGAACATTGAAATCTCTTCTACTGAAAATCATCTGGCACATTTGACAAAATTAGGAAAAAAACTCACAAAAATTTTTTAATTAAAAGAGAAAGAAATTATATTACTTGAGAAAAATGTAGGTGGCCATTTCTGCAAATTGTTTTCTATATCAGGAGAACAGATACACAGAGAGATGGTTTTTCCAGAAATGTCATATGGGGTGTAATCCTGTTTACCTCAACATCCTAGCTGCTGGTATTCTGCACACTGCACAAGTTACACAACACCTAACCACCACCTGAAAAGGAATGGCTGCACCACCTCAGAATCAGACATACAGGAGGGGCATGGGTGGCGTCCTGCCCCCCTATTCACATGTAGAATATTCATTTAAACAACTGGTCGTGTTATACATTTGGGGGGCAAGTGTTGGATTGATCCCAAGATAAAACCAGAACTTAGCTCCCCAACCTTCTATTTGTTGTCTCCACAAAGACACACCCTACAGGCACTGCACCCTCTGTCCTGAATTGTACCCACACACTGGGCTGTGACTCAGGGCCCTACTCTCTGTTCAAGAGAAGATGCCCCTTCCCTTTGGTGCTCTGACCAGTGAGTGGCTCCTGGGTCAATCTAAATCACTTTTTCTGTCATACATGATTAAGGCATGAAGGTACTTACCATCTTCAGGGAACTAAAGAATATAACAAAAAAGAATTGTGAAAAAATTGAAGAGTGTGAACTTTGTAAGAAAGGCCAAGTTAGTGGATAGAGTGACCAACATTATGGCTGACACAGGAGTGAGGGCCCACCAGACACAGTGGGACTTCCTGTACTAAAACCAAGAGAGTGAGGATGGTCATCACCCAGGTCTTCATGAACTTAAACCCAGTGTCCATCAGAAGTCCAACACAATCTTGTACAGATATTTAATGCTTGTGTACTTAGTGGTCATTATAATGTAAAGTCTAGCTAAAAATGTATTTAGACAGCCAAGGAAATTAGACATCAGTGAGAACTCCAGAGGAACTGGGGAGAGGTTCACCAAATCTCTCTTCCCTGTGGAACCCAGAAACGATTTTGGGAAGATCCCATTCTAATGAGAAGAAAGACAGGTGCTGAGTGGTTTCAAAGCTATTTTGTTTGTGCACACAGAGTGAGGAAGGTACAGGGAAGGAATGAAAAGAAAAGCAATAGCGGGGTTAACACCGAAACCAGCACACTGGCTCTTTGGGGAATGGGACAGATGGATATGCTTTGTGTGGGTAGATCTAGCCATGGGTAGATGTGGTTCCTATTTATTATGCTTTCTTAAATTTTGAGTATTCATCCCACACACTCTTCTTTGGGAATGATGCATATAATAACAGAAGGAATTTAGAAAAGTAAACTGAAACATACCTAAATTCTTTTCCTTTCTATAGCTCCATGGAGAAGATCTCAGAACAAATGCATACGAGAGGACGTTTTTTATGACAAACTGCAAGTGGAAGGTGAAAAACTTATCCCTTTAGCCATTTAGAGGTGGTGGAAAGTCCC
Organism: Phyllostomus discolor; assembly: GCF_004126475.2. NCBI lineage: Eukaryota > Metazoa > Chordata > Mammalia > Chiroptera > Phyllostomidae > Phyllostomus > Phyllostomus discolor. The sequence continues at coordinate 59,379,427 of NC_040915.2, read as the reverse complement.
CTAGAACACTTGGCACTGGGAAAGAGAAAGAAACAGCCAGCAGAAAGTCGAGGCCCCCTGGCTCAGTTGAAGCCTAGGCCCATGCCCCTGCCTGCCCTCTCTGCTTCATTCACGACGTGCTCCAGAAACAGGTGGAAAGAAAGAAAAATGCTCCTCAGCAGGAAATCCTTACAAGGAGGCTCTAAAAATGAGAGAAAAATGAAGCTTTGGCTGCATCCTCTGGATTTTCCTGAGAGTATTATATTTTTGTTTCCTCACATGAGGTGATGTGAACCTCAGGTTTTTCATGCCCTAGATCGCAAAGGGATCGCTCTGCCCTTGGGTTGTGACAGAAGAGACAGATAAGCTTACAGGAGTCCATGAATCGATCAATGAATAAATAAAATGAGGCCTATCCATACAATGCAATATTATTTGGCCATGCCAAGTGATAAAGTCCTAATACACACATCCATCTGAAGGAACCTTGAAAACACTTTGGTAAACAGGGAAATTCAAACACAAAGACCAGGCAGTGTGTGATCCCACCTCCGTGCCCTGTCCAGAACAGACAAACCCAGAGAGACAGAAAGCAAGTGACTGGTGGGGAGGGGTTGAAAGAAGAGGGAGATGTGAGTGACCTCTAACAGATGAGGAGTTACACTGAGGGGGATAATAATGTCATGGAGTATAGAGTGCAAGGGGTGCACATAGTTGTGAGTATAATAAAAACCACAGGGTTGTACACCTTGAAATGTTGTATGTTATGGGATATGAATTCTGGAAAAATAGATAATAAAATGAGGTTGTGGTGGATATAGCTTAATAACTCAGAAAATAAATGCAATGTGTATATGCATGCGTTATGTATGTATATTTATGTATGTGTATACCTATACTTACACACACACACACACACACACACACATGCTGAGATGAAAACCAGGGAAATATAATGAAAATCAAATATGGTAAAGTGTTAAAAAGCAGTGAATCAGGAAAAAGGTTATGTAGGATTTCTTAATATTATCTTCAAAATTTTAAGTTTGCAATTACTTAAGAATAAAATAATAACAAAAAATAAACAAATGAAAGCCTGAGTTTACGACAAAAGGCTTGAGTGAGTTCAAAGGAGGTTTTGGTCTCACTTCCCCATGAACTTGCACCACTGTGGAGAGTGTTACCACTCACATATGAAGCACAGTAATAATCAGCCTCATCCTCAGCCTGGAGCCCAGAGATGGTCAGGGAGGCCGTGTTGCCTGACTTGGAGCCAGAGAAGCGATCAGGAATCCCTGAGGGCCGCTTTGTGACTTCATAAATCAGGAGATTAGGGGCCGTGCCCGGTTTTTGTTGGTACCAGGAGGCGTAACTACCATACCCAACATCATTGTGCTTCCAGCACAGGAGATGGTGACCGACTGTCCAGGAGACCCGGACACTGAGGGAGGCTGAGTCAGGGGAGTCTGGGCCCAGGAACCTGAAAAGACCAAAAACACACTCAGTGCTCAGTTCAGTGCTGGACCTGGGTGAGCCAGAAGAGGAGACAAAGAATCATCCCAGCTGCCCCCATGGTCCCCTCCCTGGGGGCCTCACCTGAGACCTGAGTGAGGAGCGTGAAGAGGAGAGGAGCCCAGGCCATGGTGGAGGAACCTCAAGAGCGTTGCCTTCAGAGACCCCAACACCGAGCCTGGCTCCCCTAGACCTCTTTTATCCACTCTTGCTGCCTCAGAGGAGGGAGTGGCCTCCACGCAAATCTGCTTCTGCACCTGCCTCTCCTCACCCTACTCAGACTTGGCCCTTGATCTAGATGCTTCTCCACAGTGGACATGAATGCTAACCTGAGAGAATTTAGATGGTTTGTCAGGTTTTGTGTCACTCAGAACACACTGAGACCATTATTCGAGAGCCTAGGAAATAGATCCCACCTGGACATCCTGTACTGTAGGAATCCAGGTGGTCCCAGGCTGAGGAGCAAAAGGATTTTCCCTCTGAGACATCTGGGAGGAGGGCGAGGACAAGGTCTCATATTGGCTAGAAAATATCCAGCCACTCCACTATCCAAGGACCTAAGAAGGACTGGCATCTCTCATTCTTTCTCAACCTATATATTTTTTTGAAGTTCCTCAGTTGAAATGAATTTTCATGTATACCTTGTCCCAAATTCTACTATGTCTAGGTTCATGAGCATTTTTGGCACTTACAGAAGTAGAAATATTGGGACACAACACATACAGGGCATCCCCTTCTCTCAACCACCCACTCAGGGGAATCCCCAGGTAAGAAGATTTCATACAGGTCTGGTAAACCACAGTGCCTCCTCCCAATTTAGACAACGCTGCCCCCTGGTGGCTACAGATGATTCCACCCAAGCACTTGAGAAGGCAGTTGAGTGGGAGCTGGAAAAAGCTGTTCTGTTCCCTTCTCCTCCTCTTTTTATTCCCATCCAGCTCAGTAACAGATCTCTAGATAACCCTTACACCTATCTGAGCTCATTTATCCTCTTTTAGAATGGAGTGTCAACTGGCCAATGAGGTAATCCCAGACCCTCCCTTCAGAACAATTGAGCTGGTCTCTTAACCCTCTGATCACAGGTTTTGTGCTCATGATCTAGACCTTGACCTGGGTGTGGAATGTTACAAGCGAAATGAAATCAATTTCAGGAGGAAAAAAGGATGAAAAAAATGGGACAAAGGAAGACAGATTGACTTCCCACAATGTCGAAATACAACATACCCATGAGGCAGAGAGAGCTCAGTAGGACTGATTGCCACGAAGAGGATAAGGGGAAGTGGACTCCTGTGTTTGAGCTTCTGGGACATGACAAGTCAGGACTGGGGAAGAGCCCAGCTCTGGGACTCGCCCTCAGAGTATGTCTGTCTGTTCCATAGGACATATGCTGTCCTTCCTTGTGCTCTCTACATAGTACATTGAAGTACCTGACCTGAGAGCTGTGTGACTTTGTGAACAAAATCTCCCTCATCTACAGAGAGATGTTGGGCTTGGTGTATTTTTCTGGGAAGCATCAGATTTTGAGAGCAAACAAATCAGGACTGACTGGTCCTGGCCAGATTGGAATGGAAATGCCCTCAGATAATGGCTGGAAGTTCTATGAGTTAAAAATGCTCAGAGAACACTATTTAAATGTCATTGTTCGTCATTGTTCGTTCTGCATCACAGACATCGTGAAGAGCAAAGAGAGGCAACATTGTGGCCCAGGGAGGGCACAGATTTATGGCAGCATCAGGCATTGGGGATAGGAAATGGGATATGAGAGGAAGTGCCAGCTGTCTATTTGATACAATTGTTTCACTCTTGGTGCACTAATCATTTCTGGGCTATACACCACCAGTTTAGAGAACAATGTCTCTAGAGTGAGATCTTACTAAAGTGGTAGGAATCAATGACCTGTTCAGAAATCGATCACTGCACCTGTGGGTCAAGTAGACTGGATTCTTCTCTCCTGGGAAAACTGTGGAGAGGCCCCCTGGGTCCATTCCAGTTGTCCACATTGTATAGCAAGGAGCAAAACTCTGGTCTTCAGTAGGTTCCACCTTGTGCTCATTCCTGGTTCTGACAGAACCAGGAACAGCTGAGAACCCCCACGCTGCGGGAATCCCCATTCTAATTTAACATCACTCTGTATTTGTGTCACCACATGACAAGTCGTGAGACAGAAACACTAAGCATGACTGCTGCTCAAGTAGGAGAAATGAACACTTGTAACTATGGTTAATAATCTATAAAGCCAAGCAAATAAATTAACTCACACAAATATTCATTCCTAAACTCATACTCAGGTCAAAATGACTATAATGATTCCTTTAAAAATCAGTTACACCTTGGCTGGTGCAGCTAAGTTGATTGAAGAACTGTCCCATGACAGAAAGACTGAGTGTTTCTATTCCTGGTGAGGGCAGGTGTCAAATTTGCTGGATCAATCTCCAGCCCTTGCAGGTTTGATCCCCAGTCTGGGCTTGTACAGGAAGAAACCATCAATGCTTCTCCCTCACATTGATTTTTCTACTCTCCCTTTCTCTCTAAAATCAATGGAAAAAAATGTCTTTGGGTGAGGATCAAAAAATTACAATTAAGAGAAAAAAATTAAATATCCAGAAGAGGTAGAGTGTAAAGTGAGTGGCACCTGCCAGACACTGTGTGGACCCCTGAGAGGTCACTGACTGTGGTGTTGAATCCCTGAGTGTGTCTGAAAGAGAAGCGTGGGCGGATATGTTGCCTGTAGTGATGCAGAACATGTCAAACCTTTTCCATCAAAAGTGACCCTTCTCTTCCCATCGGAAAAGAGACTTAAACAGGCACTCTGTTTCATTATATGAGAAAAAGCAGGCGGCTGTTCCCACAATTGGACACTCCAAATACACAAGAAACAAAGGGTGATTTTTGCTACAAATAGGTCATGTTAGAAAGATGCTGTTCACTCAACATCTAACTATAGGCTCTCCTTGTAAGAGGCCCTCTTGTAAAATAGTGACTACCTTCTCAAAAGGAAATTGTGGTCCCACGTTAGAGGAGAAACACTAGAAGTGCTTATGGGGGCTCTTGCCTTCCTATCACATCAAAATAACTTATAAAACACTGGTTTTGCTATTACAGTCAGGGTGTAGGACCTACATCTGATGCCAAGAAGGATCACCAGAGTAGTTGTCACTCTGCTTTCTGCTGTTGTTCGATGCGAACATTATCATACACGCGCCCTACAGGCAGGCTCACCCTGTGGCCAGCATTACACAGACTGGGGGCTGTGACTCAAGGCATTATCCTGTGTCTCTAATAGCAGAGACCCTGTCCCACTATGCTGTGACCCAGCTGGGAGAGTCCAAGAGTGTCACTCTAGTAGCCTGGATGACTAAACATGAACGTACTGACTCTTTATAAGGAAAGAAATAGGCAACCAAAAAAAATGTGAACTAGTAGCTGAAACAGAAAACATTATAACAAAGATGTAACTGCAGGTAGGGTGACCATCCACCCTGATTGACAAGGAGTGAGGTCATTTTCAAGACCTAGAGCTTTCAGGTCTGACGTTGAGAGGTTTTACAGGCTGGGATGATGAGGTCACTGCACAAGGTCTTCTGGCTCCTAAGTTCAGCCTCATTCATTGGTTGCTTGGCCTGAGTATTATGTGTATTTGTACTTTGTGATTCATTGTAACTTGGATCAGTTAGAAATGAGTTGGGTTATCATGAAAATCATGTACTTTGGGGATCCCTTAAGAAAGGGAACCACATCCTACAGATATCTTAAATAACCAAGCAGCCATTTGGAAATATCCCATCATAAAGGGAAGACATTTCACGTGCAGAGCTGCTTCCAGTAGAATCACTCAGGAGTCTGAGGGGAGGGGCAATTCTGAGAGAGGTAGAATCTTTCACTCAAATTCCCACCTCAAATATTCCTTGGTCATGGGAAATATGAGGAGGTCAGAAGGGAAGAATGAAAGAGAAAAAGAAAAAAGAAGGAAGACAGAAAGCAAGGAGGGAGGGAACACTTTGTTTTTATTCCCACTTCATTGGTTGAAAACTGAATCCAGGCCAGTCTGCACAGGCATGGGAGACCAAGGGATTTAAACTGGGGATTTCCCAGAGGACTCTGGGTAATCTACCCAACAAGCAGAGCACAGGGCTCCCAGTGGCTTTTAGAATGAGGAGATAGGAAGGAGTGGCCTCTGGATCCACAAAATATATGCAAAGACGGTAAAACAGAGAGAGAGTTTCCTCTTGGATTTCAACTGAGAGAGAAAACATTGAAAAGAACAGACCCTGTGATTTCAAAGCTTTGGGAGAGGAGATGAGAATAGGTAGAAATACAATTCTTGGGGGAAGGGGGGAGGGTTGGGTGGAGGGGCTGGAACGGGAGTAGGGGGGAGAAAACTGTACTTGAACAATGATTGAAATTAAAAAAAAAAAAAAAGAAATACAATTCTCCAGGCCATGCTGCTTGAGCCCCCTGCACAGGAATGAGGAAGCATATTCAGGGCAAGTAGGGACCCTGTGATTTCAGGGCAGGTTTTGGTCTCACTTCCCCATGAACTTGCACCACTGTGGAGAGTGCTACTGCTTGAATATGAAGCACAGTAGTAATCAGCCTCGTCCTCAGCCTTGAGCCCAGAGATGGTCAGGGAGGCCGTGTTGCCGGACTTGGAGCCAGAGAAGCGATCAGGGATCCCTGAGGGCCGTTTTGTGTTTTCATAAATCAGGAGTTTGGGAGACATGCCTGGTTGTTGTTGGTACCAGGACACGTAATAACCACCAACATCATTGCTGCTTCCAGCACAGGAGATGGTGACCGACTGTCCAGGAGACCTGGATACTGAGGGAGGCTGAGTCACGGGAGTCTGGGCCCAGGAACCTGAAAAGAGCAAAAACACACTGAGTGCTCAGTTCAGTGCTGGGTCCAGGAGAGCAGAGGGAGAGACAAAGAAGCAGCCCAGATGTACACATGGTTCCCTCCCAGGATGCCTCACCTGAGCCCTGAGTGAGGAGGGTGAGGAGGAACAAAGTCCAGGTCATGGTGGACCCCCAAGAACGTTGCCTTCAGAGCCCACAACCCTGGGCCTCACTTCCCCAGACCTCTCTTATTCTGTCTTCCTGCCTCAGAGGAGGGAGGACCCTGCATGCAAATCTGCTTCTTTTTTCTGTCTCCTCAGCACACTCTGACCTGATCCTTGATTCTAGATATTTTGCATCCCTGGACAGCACAGCCAGTCTGAGGCATTCAGGCCCTTTGACATGGATTTTCTAAGACTGAGCCCAGGACAGTGCCCAGGAAATGCAGTCTGACTTAAAAGGTTCCCATCCTTCCAACTGTTGGTTTCAAGATGTGCTCAATTGGCTAAAAACTCTCGTAATCTCAGTGCTTTCTTTCTGTTCTGCTATGTTTAAGGGTGAGGACAGGGTTCAGAAGGGCTGAGGTTAGAAGAGATCTAGTCAGTTTTCTCTCAGGTACCTAAGACAGAGCTGGTGGTTGTTCACATCCCTCGCCCCTTCCTATCCTCCTCAGTAGCTTGGGTCTTCATCCTACCTGTTCCGTCTCTGCACTGCTCTGAGACTGAGACGTGGGGACACTTACGGTCCTGTCTTGCAGTACAGATTGGGGACACTCTTCTTCCAAATCTCCCTCTGGAGGACCTCAGTTGGAGCCAGGCTTTGGGACCTCACACAGGCCAGGGTAAAGCACAGCAAGGAACTCCCCAAATCTGAGCCTTTGCTGCCACCTGGTGGCTGACCTTGGAAGAAAGGCTGCTGAAAACCCCTGCTCTGCTCACCTCCCAGGTTCCCTCATCTCTTCTCAGCTCAGCACCAGGCCCCTTGATTCTGTCTATTAAAAAAAAAAATAACTGGCCAAAGTGGAATCCTTTTTCCTAGACTGCATCACCAAACCAAAACATATGCCTAACTTAATTACAGTTTCAGCTGCCCCTGTGATGGAATTACAAACCAGGCAGTCTGGGATTTCCATGCCAGCACTGGTCAGGTCACCTGCCTGATGAGATCCATGCCTTCCCCGAAGGGAAGTGCCCTTGTCTGAAAAAACCTATTCGTTTAACTTCTTACTCCCACCCTCTTTCTGCCTATAAAAAATGTCCTCTTTGTATGCTCCTTGGAAAGCCCTTCCACCTGCTGGGTAGGATACTGCTGAACATATGAATCCTGTAATCAAGCTATTAGATCTTGAAATTCACTCAGTTGCAGGTTGGTCCTTAACACTTCTGGTCCTGTTTACTGTCTTCTCACTTTGTCACCAACATTTTCCAGAATGAAATGTGTTAGCTGCCACACCTGGTGGTCCAGACCTACCCCATAGGACCAATGTGCTGGTCCGGGTGACCTTATCACACACCTCTCAGGGCTGAGGAAACATTAGACGTGAAATTGTCCCAACCCTGGCTGGAAGGCTAGATGAAGAGAAATCTGATCAATTGCCTATCAGAAATAAGAAAAAAATATTCGAGAAAGAGAAAGAGTAAGTTCACTAAGATTGAAAATGATCTAATAAACAGCAAGAGTGGAACTCCAGGGTTTGAGGAGATTGAAAAAGGAGAATGAAGCGAGGATTACTTCAAGGGCCCCATTTCAGGGACCTGCCCTCAGGGAGAGTCCATGTGTCACACGGGTAAGAAACTTTCATCCTGCACATTGAAACAAATTTGAGCCAGAGCTCTGCCCCTTCCTGAGGTAACATCGCTTCCATCCACACAGAGATGTGAGGCTTTTCTAGGAAAATATGGGTTTGGGGTGAAGAGTCCAATCAGGCTGACATATTCTACCCAAAATAGAAACAGAAATGTCCACTCAGGTAGTGGGATAGGAGTTTCATAGAGTGTGACTATTCTGAGGAAACTATTTTAGTGTCACTGTACCTGACACATGTCAGACACGTTCAAGAGTACAAGAAGGGTGAGGTCTTGGTTAAGGGCAGGATGGGCTACGAGCAGGTTCAGGGGACTGGGAAGGAAGTGGTAAGAAAAACACTGAGAAAACAACCTTCTCAATTGCTCCTAAACTCCTGGGCCCACCTCTGAAGTGTGCTTGTGTGGACAGGAGCCGAAGAGCAAGGACAGATTTCGGAACACAGTTAAGAGGCAGCCAGCTGCCCAGTTCCCACGTGGGCCACTGGGTGTGGAGCGCTGTTTGTGGATCTGTGCAGTGCTGGGAGATTTAAAATTGAAGGGACATTTAAACACCCATTCACAGACGGCTGGGAGGAACTTGTTGGCCAAACCCAAATGGCAGATTACCTTCTAAAATAAAAAGTCAACAAAACATTTAACAAAATCGATAGTTTCACTCCATAATATAAGACACATCCAGAAGAGAATCCTAAATTACTAACACATAGGAAGAACAGGATAGCCACAATTGTAGAAAAGACAATCAACCAATGATAACCCAGAAATGACTCAGATGTTGGACTTACCTGACAGAAGACTGAAAAACTAAGCTCTTATTACAAAACTGACCAGAGTAGAGAAAACCCTCTTGAAATGAGTGAAAATGGAAAGTGATAGTAAAGAAACAGAAGATAACAAAGACAACAAGTGAACCCATTAAGAGTGAAAACCACACTAGATGGCGGGAATGGCATTCTTCCATCACAGAGAATCTTCTACAACTGTGAGAGCATAGCTTTTTAACAGGAAGTATTCAAAATGAAACACACATTTTTTAAATTAAAAAAATTGTCGGTGAGATGTAAGATAAAAAAGAATTTTTAAATGTGTAAATGGAGTCTCCAAAGTTGAAGAACTAGCAGAACATCTCATGGCCAAAAACATTCAAAGTTTTAAAGAAAAAGGATGAACCCATGGATTCAAAAAGCTCAACCAAGCCCAAGCATAAGAACCTTGAAAAGGAACAAATCAGGGACCATGCAGTCCACTTCCAGTTTTTGTAGAAACCCTTCTAGAGCCTTTTTTAAGCTTCAGTAACTATTCAGTTGTTAATAAAACGTCAACAACAGAAGTGTGTTTCCTGAGAAGTCTGTGAAAACACTTCTCTCTCTCTCTTCCCCCAGGAACACAACCTGGAGTCTTAAGGCCACTTCACCCTCTACCCCGCGTGGGTGCTGTGTCATGGTATCGCCGATTCAGCATCTCAGGTGACCTACTTCTACAGGAGCAAGAGGGGCTGCCCAGAAGCATCCCAGGAGCCTGTGGGAACATAGGGGATGGAGACTACAACCCTGGGCAGGAGCAGTTTAAGATGCTGGATGAAAAGTGACTGAACACACATGCCCATGCATTCCTCCATGAAACACCAGCAACACTGTGTTGAAAGAATTCAAACATGTGAGAAAACAAGGATATTGGTAACAGGGCTGTAGAGAAAAACAAGTCAGGAATTGGATGCACACGTGTTACCGAATATAGGCTGGTCAACGCCCAATCCCAAGGGTGGGGAACACGGACCTGAAATATCAGTTGCATTCTCAGTTGGCTGTGGCATCCAAGTGATGAAGGGGAGTAAAACTGCAGTTAGAATAATGGGTGAGGAAGCTTTTAGGCAACCAGGTGCATGCTATTTGGAACAGGCAGCCTGAAATCAGTAACACAAGAAGCCTGCTTAAAAAAAAATCAACATTTCAAGAAGAAATGATGTTTCATAACATAGCATAACAGTGGATATATCTAGGATGGAGTTCAAAATTACACAGGAACCAGGAAGAAAATCTCAATTGACTAGAAAAGACATTTATCACATGCTAACCCCAATATGACAGGTATGCTGGAATTTGTTCTCCAAACACATTAAGACAGCTATTTTAAAGCTGATGAAAGAAATAAGGAGACAACCTCTGGAAATGAATGGAGATATAGAATGTCTCAGCCGAGAAGTAGAAGATATAATAAACACAAAAAAACCAAACAAAAACAAAGGAACTAAACTCCATGGAATAGACTACAGACTGAAAAACAAAAGACTAGTGAACTCAGAGTGACAGCAAAGGAAACTGTACAATGTAAAATGTAGAAAAAAATAAAGAAATAAAATCAAAAGATATCTGTGAAGTTAAAGTTGAACTGATACTTCAAGTGCCTAATACGTATAAAATGGAAGATGCTGAAAGAGAGACTCAGAGGAACAGAAAGAAAACTACAGTCCAGAATCTCGACAAACCCCAAGCACAAGAAACATGAGAAAAAGGAAGGAAGGAAGAAAGGAAGGAAGGAAGGAAAGGAAAGGAAAGGAAAGGAAAGGAAAGGAAAGGAAAGGAAAGGAAAAATTACTATAAGGTAAATTTACCCAATTCTTTGCTCTAGGGACCTTTTTCCAGACCCTGCTTTGGCTTCTCTTAACTATTCATTCATTCATTCATTAGTAAAATATCAACCATGGGATTTTATTCCCTGAGAATCCTCCTTGGATTATGAATGTGGAAGTGATGGGAGTGAGGAAAACCAAAATTAGTGTGGGTGGATGTCATCACATAAGCAGGAAAACCTCCAGACCCGTGCCCCACCAGCACTAAGGCTACCAGAGCACATGCCCCTCCCCTGACCAGCTCTGTCTCAGCACAGGGCAAAGGGCAGAACCCAGGCTGAGAGGAGTCCAAGTATAGCTGGAACTGTGGGTATGGTAATGAGAAGCCTTGTGCTTTAGAGGCCTTGCACCCTTTGATGGCCTCCCTCTGGAGATGATCTTGTTCCAGATTCTTCCTCAAGAAACTCCAAAGTTCACCCCTGAGGAGGCTGACATCCCTCAGTATTGACAGCAATGGGACTGTCTTGAAACGTTTGGGTGCTGGGCCTGGAGCCTTATTTGCACTTTCTGGTGTGAACTAGGTTCATCTCAGCACGAGGCATGCACTAATGCCCTGATCAGCAATGGCTAATCCTCTGTCTCCACCTCCCAGAGAAGCGATCACACACTGTGCTGGGAAAATGTCTGACAATATTCCTGCTGGAGACCCAGTGCCTGCCCCTTTCTCAGTAAGGCCATGCGCCCAATTCTGGGACCCCTCTCTTCCCCCTTGGCCTTGACTGTCATCTTCAAAAGGGATCCAGTACACTCCCTGGGAAGCTCCCCCAACATTGACCCTGAGCCTCTGTCAAGGTTAATGTCTTCCTGGGCCCCATCTGATAGACACATTCTCCTTTTTTTTTTGAATCAGCTAATGTGTTGCTTTCTACTCACTGCTTCTAACTTACAAATTGTTTGAGGATGATAATTAGGGGCAAAGAATATGGAGAAGAGCAAAGAAGGGATTAACACCAAACATAGGACACTAGTTCAGTGTTGGACACCTGTGTTCTGAGTGAGCAGAGGTAGAGGCAGGCAGATGTACCTTCCATTTGTTATTCTTTTTAAATTGTTCATCACCACTTCACACACCCTTCTTTAGGTATGACATGCTCACAGTAAGAGAAATTTAGAAAAATAAAAGAAATCACACCTGAATACTTTTGCTTTCTCCTACTGAGAACAGAGCGGCAGAATAAGTGCAGAAGTAGAGAAAGTTCCCGTGAGCAAACATGAGAAAAGGTGAAAGAGCCGCCCCTGTGGGCTTTTTGGAGGACATGGAACAAATTTACCAGGAATCCTTGAACAGAGTCCCTGGAAAAGAAAGAGAAAGAGCCAAGGGCAAGGGCAAAGCCCCACCTCATGCTGTTCTGGTGAAGCCGAGGCCCCTCCCCCCTCACCTTCCTCTGCAGCAGGTGCAGGGCAGGTCCAGGCAGCAGGTGAGAAGGTGGAGAGATGCCCCTCAGTGTGGAGTCCTTCAGAGATTCAAAGATGAGACAAAAATGATCCTTGGCTGCCTACTACATAACACCCCCAAAATGAATTCTTTTCTAAATATGATGTGATGATGTAATAGTAAAGAAAAATCTTATACGAGAGGGCATTCTCTAGTCAAAGGGGAAGGGAGGTCATCATCTCCTGTTTTTTGGCTTTTAGTTTAGAAAACTTGTGTTGTAAACTCTTTCCCCTTCTCTGAAATTGTATGTGAACATTTGAAATAACTAAAGAAGCCCCTCTGTGGGTTAACACCCCAGGGATGTCTGTCTGTAGGAGCTGAGGCTCAGATCTCTGAAATGCAAACAGCAAGGAAGACAGTGTCCCTAGTGTACAGTCTGCAAGGGAGGGTGGGGGCCTCCCATTCCTGAGATCCTGGCTCCAAAGACAAGCCTACTTTTGGCCATAAACACATAAGGAATGTATTTTTCTGATATATTTTGGATATTGACTCCTTATGGGATATATGGTTTGCAAACATTTCCTCCTGTTCTACAGGTTGTCTTTACCTGTAAAGACGCCCAGGAACCTACCACACCTACTGAGCTCTCAGTGATCATAGGCACAGTTGACAATCCCCATGTCCTCGCCACCGCCTACAGGCTTCCCCTGCAGGGACACATGCACTGTGGCAGGAGCCACCTCTGAGGAGCCTTAAACAGACCGGGGGCCATGAGTCCATATTTTCAGACTCTGTAAACAGAGGCCCTTGCCCACTGTGTGGTGACTTAACTGCTTAGGTCTCCACATGTGTACCCCATTTCAGAAGGACCTCACTGAGGTACTGGTCATTTACTGCAGGGTGGGGGAGTAAAGGAAGGCAACTGGGAGAAGACTGGGATATAACTGAAGACGAAAAACATTATGAGAAAGTTATCGGGGAAGGATAATATCCATCCTCGTTTGCCCAACAATGACTGTCAGTGCCTAGATTGACACTGTAGAGTCCGGGAAAGTTCTAGAACTGAGAAGACATGGTCATCCTATTGGGCATTCTGGAATTGAAGTCTGGTTTCAAAGGAGGGCACAGAATCCTGCATAGATATTTAGGGGTTGGTGTACTTAGGGGTTCATCAGAAGCAGGAATCAGGTAGAAACCTGGCAGGGTCCCCAAGGAAGCAAAACACACAAAGGCCCTGGAAGAACCGAGGACAACCTGGAGTTTCCTCCCTTGCAGAACAAAGAGCCCATTTTAACAAGGGCCCATTCTAACAAGGAGACAGTCCATGCACGAGGCAGCATCCAGGTTCAGGGGTGTGGGCGGTGAGCAAGGTCGGGCCAGGTGCGAGGGGTGGGGAGGCTTTAACAGACCACAGAGTCTGCCAGTCCCATTCTTGAAGCTCAGCCTCCAAGGGTATCGGTCAAAGATGAGGGACAATGAAAGGAAAAATGTGTTCTCTTTGTCCTCCTTCTCTCAGCAAGGCCTTCAGATATTCTCTCGGCTGCTGCTGCTTTGGGAATAGATGTGCAGAACAAAGACCCACACGGGGAACTACTGTGACTAGAACATGGTGAAAGCAGAGTTGAATATGACAGTCATTCTGTAGCCAAATGCAGGTCCAGCTGCTCTCTGCTTCGAAAGCCAATACTTGAGAGGGGAGCTGATGCACAGGAAAGTGGTTTGATTTAGGTGCCAGCAACCTGGAAGAGGAGGGACTCTGATTTCAAAGCTCATCTTAGCCTTTCAGACATCTGGCTAGTTTTTATATGAGAACCTTGGGAAGAGGGAACTGAGGAATTCCTGGTGACGTGGGTGCAATTTCTCTTGTGTGGGTTCAGTGTCACTTCCTGCAGGCATCATCACGTGGTGTCAAAGCCCCGTCCGCAGTTTCACTGCTGATGTCTGGGAATGAGATGTGCAGGACAGCTTCCCCGTTGGTTCTGACGTGCGTCTCTGACACTCACCCAATTTCTTCTTTTTGAGATCCTTCCTTGGTTAAGCAGAAGCTGCACCTGCTGATGTGTATAACATACTTATAAGGAAAAATTTTTTTAAGATTTTATTTATTTATTTTTAGAGAGGGAAGGGAGGGAGATAGAGAGAGAGAGGGAGAGAGAGAAACATCAATGTACGGTTGCTGGGGGTCATGGCCTACAACCCAGCCATGTACCCTGGCTGGGAATCGAACCTGGGACACTTTGGTTCCCAGCCCGTGCTCAATCCACTGAGCTACGCCAGCCAGGGCAGGAAACTTTTAACACAAGCATCTTCTATGAGTTTGTTAGTACAGCCTATTCTATCTCTACACCTGATTAGTGTAATAGGTGTATTGCAATCACTGTTAAGTCAGTGGAAAAATTTAAAGTCAGACTTCCCTGAAAACAGCAGGAGGTGCATGAGGTAGGTGTGTACTTCAGTCTGCCTCTGACAATGAAGACAGAGATTGGCCTCTGGGGACACACAGGACAAAGGGAAGCTGACATGGACCCTGAAATTTCATGACAGAGTGTTTTTGTTTGAACTACATGGTAGGAGAGGGGATAAGAAAGGGAACTCCAGGCCAAGCTGCATGAGCCCCGTCAGCTCAGGGTGAGGGAGCATCTTCAGAACAAGGAGGGAGCCCGAAAACAGAGGGCAGATTTTGGTCTCACTTCCCCATGAACTTGCACGATCATGGTGAGTGCCACTGCCCACATAAGAAAAACAGTGATAATGAGCCTCGTCCTGGGAGTGGAGCCCAGAGATGATCAGGAAGGCCTTGTTTCCAGACTTGAAGCCAGAGAAGCGATCAGGGATCCCTGAGGACCGAGTATTTACATAATAAATCAGAAGTCTGGGGGCTGTGCCTGGCTGCTGTTGATACCAGGAGACATAATTAGAACGCCCGAAGTCATTACTGCTTCCAGCACAGGAGATGGTGACAGACTGCCCCAGAGACCCAGACACTGAGGGAGGATGAGTCAGGGCAGCCTGGGCCCAGGAGCCTGAAAAGAGCAAAAACACAGTCTGGTAAGCTCAGTGCTAGGGCCCAGGTGAGACTAAAAGTGGAGATGAAGGATCAGCCCAGATGTCCCTGTGACCCCTTCCTGGGGGGCTCACCTGAGCCCTGAGTGAGGAGGGTGAGGAGGAGCAGAGTCCAGGCCATAGCAGACATGCCCCAAGCACACTGCCTTCTGAGCCCCCAGACTTGGTCCTGGCTCCCTCAGCCCTCTCTTATCCCTTCCCCCACCCCACCTCACAGGAGGGAGGGGCCTCCATGCAAATCTGCTGCCTGCACCTGCCTCTCCCTACATAAGCCCCTCAGACCCAGCCCTTCATTCTAGATATTCTGCACACTGCACAGAGAGCTCCGCTGAGGGATTAAAAGCCTTTCATCTGCACTTTCTGCATTGGGATAAGCTGAGCCAGTGACAGAGCCCAGGAAATGAAGACAATCTTGGGTGTCCCCTTCTTTCCAATTCCAAGGATACCTATGGATCCCCACAGAGGAATCCTAGGACTTCAGCTTCTTTCTCTGAAGGATGAAGGTGAGGACAAGGTGGAAGGCAAGATGGGAGAGATTCATGCTCAGTTTCCAGGGACAACGGGCAAAGCTGGGCACTTCTCATTTTCCTCCACACCTCCCTGGCCCTTCTCCTGGGATGGCTTCTCATGCACAGCTCTGTCCCCTGCCTGTGCTTTGGCGGTGTCCTGAGTCTGAGCCCTGGAGTGCACTTACTGAACCTTGTCTAAAGAACTTATTAGGGTGTAACAGATTTAGGACACTAACCCCACTTTTAGGACACTAACCCCAGTCCATTTAGCGAAGCTCAGGAGGACACAGCCCCTAAGATTTTGTACAGGTCAGGCTACACCACAGCAAGGACCATCCCCAAGTCCAGACCCTCACTGACCTCTGGTAGCCATAGACAGTGTGACATATTCCAGGGAAGGCACCTGAGTGGGAGCCAGAAATCCCTGCTCTGCTCCTATCCATACCTTGGACAGACAACAAAATCAACCCCAGCAGGAGGGTTGCATATAGAGAAATACATTGAGAAGAGACCAAGTGGCTCCTCAAAATGTTCACAGGGAAAATATTGCTTGAAGGAGAGGGAGCTCAATACGATTCAGAATGACGTAATAGAAAGCAAGACATCAACTCCGAGATGAAAGGATTGAGAAGAATGACCGAGATGAAAGGGGACTTGGGTGAGGATTGTTCTAAGGGCACAAGCTCTGGGACCTCTGGATAAGTTGGTCTGTCCCACAGGACAAACGATGTTCCTTATCTCACCCATTTAGTGCACATTAACCACTCACTTTCGAGCTGTGTGCCTTCCTGAGGCAAGGTCTATTCGTCAACAGACAGGTGCTTAACCTAAAGGGTGTCTGGAGTTACACTGGTTTGGTGCTATGGCTCTAATTACAGGTAACTGATCCTTCGAGAATAAAAATGTCCCCTCAGGAAGTGGACAGGGTTACTATGGTGTGTGAATGTTCAGAGCACACTATTTTGCCATCACTGTTAATATCTTGTGACAGATATTTCCAACTAAACAAACGAAGAGACTTCATGGCTAAGGGTGGGAGAAGCTGAAATTTGGCCTGTGGGGTGGAGGGAGAAGGACAAGGCTGTGCAGGGGAAGTGATACTTTTAGCTTTGTGACTGTGTGTTTTCAACATTTTGTGCTGCAGTACTTTTCCCACTAGTTTAGACAATTATGTGCATAATCTGAGATGATACCAGGAGAGATAATGAGTCAATGACCTGCTCAGTCATCCATTAGGCAGTGCACATATGCCTGGATCAGAGACCGAAAGTCTGGATCTTTTTGTCTCTTAGAATCACCATGGGGCTGCCCACTGGGAACACCGCATGTGTCTAGGGCTTTTCTGCAGGAGGCAAATGTCTGACCTTTATGAGGATCCACCTCCACCTCTGTTGCATGTCCTATTACAGCAAATTGAGGATCCTCATTGCACACTACAGGTGTCTTCAATGTCATTTGAAATATCCTGGATACATGTGCCCACACATTAACCCATGAAACAGTTAAAAGAAACAAAATCTCATCAATTGGGAGGCAAAAGGACCAATACAGAAAAATCATTGTTAATCAATTAAATCAACATGCATAAATTAAATGTATACAAAATCAACTTCAACTCACTTATCTCTCTGTACAAATTAAAACTGATGTTTCTCTGCATAAACACAATTCTTAAGAAAAATAAAATATGTGGAAAAAATGCTGTGGAAAACGTATGACTACTAACCCTGAAATCTACAGGCAGTTCAGTGGGAATGTGAGTATCCATCATCTGGTTACGCTGATGATGCCACTCCGGGGGGTGATTTTACAATGA
The DNA here is from genome assembly GCF_004126475.2 of Phyllostomus discolor. NCBI lineage: Eukaryota > Metazoa > Chordata > Mammalia > Chiroptera > Phyllostomidae > Phyllostomus > Phyllostomus discolor. Next base: position 59,361,904 of record NC_040915.2, on the reverse strand, counting down.
GGACGCCGAAACATTGAAATCTCTTCTACTGAAATCATTTGGCACAGTTTGACAAAATTAGAAAAAAAATCACCAAAAATTGTAATAAAACAGACAGAGAAATTGTACTACTTGGAAAAATGTAGGTGGCCATTTCTGCAAATTGTTTTCTGTATCAGGAGAACAGATACACAGAGTGATGGTTTTTCCAGAAATGTCATATGGAGAGGAATCCTGTTTACTGAACATTTACCTACTGGTTTTCCACACTGCACAAGTAACACAACACCTAACTACCACCTGAAAAGGAAATGGCTGCACCACCTCAGAATCAGACATACAGGAGGGACATTGGTGGCGACCTGCCCTCCTACTCACATGTAGAATATTCATGTAAAAAACTGGTCATGTTACACTTTTGGGGGGCAAGTGTTGGATTGATCCCAAGATAAAACCAGAACTTAGCTCCCCCTCCTCCTATTTGTTGCCTCCACAAGGACACACCCTACAGGCACTGCTCCCTCTGTCCTGAATTGTACACACACACTGGGCTGTGACTCAGGGCTCTACTCTCTGTTTTCAAGAGAAGACGCCCCTTCCTGCTGGTGCTCTGACCAGTGAGAGGCTCCTGGGTCGATCTAAATCACTCTTTCTGTCATACATGATTCAGGCATGAAGGTACTTACCATTTCCTGGCAACTAAGGAATATAACGAAAAAGAATTGTGAAAAAATTGAAGAGGGTGAACGTTGTGAGAAAGACCGAGATAGTTGATAGAGTGACCAACATTCTGAATGACACAGGAGTGAGGGCCCACCAGGCACTGTGTGACTTCCAGTACTAAAACCAAGAGAGTGAGGATGGTCATCTACCAGGTCTTCTTGAACTTAAAGCCAGTGTCCATCAGAAGCCCAACAAAATCTTGCACAGATAATTAATGCTTGTGTACTTAGTGATCATTATAACGTGAGGTCTAGCTAAAAATGTATTTAGACGGCCAAGGAAATTAGACATCAGTGGGAACTTTAGAGGAACTGGGGAGAGGCTCACCAAATCTCTCTTCCTATTAGAACTGAGACACCATTTTGGGAAGATCCCATTCTAATGAGAAGAAAGTCAGGTGCTGAGTGGTTTCAAAACTATGTCGTCTCTGCACACAGAGTGAGGAAGGTACAGGGAAGGAATGAAAAGAAAAGCGATAGCAGGGCAAACACCGAAGCCAGCACAGTTGCTCTTTGGGGAATGGGACAGATGGACATGCTTTGTGTGGGTAGATCTAGCCATGGGTAGATGTGGTTCCTATTTATTACTCTCTCTTACATTGTGAATATTCATCTCACACACTCTTCTTTGGGAATGATGCATATAGTAACAGAAGGAATTTAGGAAAGTAAACTAAAACATACCTAAACTCTTTTCATTTTTGTAGCTCCATAGAGAAGAGCTCAGAACAAATGCAGACAGAGAGGACATTTTTTATGATAAACTGCAAGGGGAAGGTGAAAAACTTATCCTTTAGCCTTTCAGAGGTGGTGGAAAGTCACCTAGAACACTTGGCACTGGGAAAGAGAAAGAAACAGCCAGCAGAAGGACGAGGCCCCCTGGCTCAGTTGGAGCCAAGGCCCAGGCCCCTGCCTGCCCTCTCTGCTTCATCCAGGACGTGCTCCAAAAACAGGTGGAAAGAAAGAAAAATGCTCCTCAGCAGGAAATCCTTACAAGGAGGCTCTAAAAATGAGAGAAAAATGAAGCTTTGGCTGCCTCCTCTGGATTTCCCTGAGAGTATTATTTTTTTTCCTCATGTGAAGTGACGTGAACCTTTGGTTTTTCATGCCTTAGATCCAAAGGACCACTCTGCCCTCGGGTTGAGACAGAAGAGACAGATAAGATAATGGGAGTCCATCAATTGATTAATGAATAAATAAAATGAGGCCTACCCATACAATGTAATATTATTTGGCTATGCCAAGTGATGAAGTCCTAATACATGCTTCCACCTTAAGGAACCTTGAAACCACTTTGGTAAACAGGGAAATTCAAACACAAAGGCCAGGCAGTATGTGATCCCACCTCTGTGCCCTGTCCAGAACAGACAAACCCAGAGAGACAGAAACAAGAGCCTGGTTGGGAGGGGTTGAAAGAAGAGGGAGAGGGGAGTGACCACTAACAGATGAGGAGTTACACTGAGGGGGATAACAACGTCCTGGTGTACAGAGTGAAATGGGTGCACATACTTGTGAGTGTAATAAAAACCACAGGGTTGTACAGCTTGAAATGTTGTGTGTTATGGGATGTGAATTCTGGCAAAATAGATATGAAAACAAGGTGGTGGTGGATACAGCTTAATAACTTGGAAAATGAATGTTATGTGTGTGCGTGTGTTATGTACATATATTTATGTATGTGTATATACCTATACTCACACACACACACACACACACGTATATGTTGAAATGAAAAATAGGGAAATATAATGAAAATCAAATATAGTAAAGTGTTAAGAAGTGGTAAATCAATAAAAAGGTTACTGAATTTTTCAGACTGTAAGACACACTGGACCATAAGATACACCTAGGTTGTGGAGGAGGAAAATAGGAAATAAAATTATGAAACAAAAATGTGGTAAAATATTTAATAACATAAGTAACATAGGCTGCACCCCTGCACCCCCGCCACTACGAGCCTGGTAAGCTACATTCAGATAATAAGACACACGCCTTTAACTTCCAAATTTGTGGGGGAGTGCATCTTATAGTTTTAAAAATACAGTATATAGAATTTTTTATATTATCTTTAGAATTTTAAGTATGCAGTTATTTAAAAACAAAATAATAACAAAGAATAAACAAATGAAAGCCTGAGTTTATGATGAAAGGCACTTGAGTGACTTCAAAGGAGGTTTTGGTCTCACTTCCCCATGAATTTGCACCACTGTGGTAGTGCCACCACTCACATATGAAGCACAGTAATAATCAGCCTCGTCCTCAGCCTGGAGCCCAGAGATGGTCAGGGAGGCCGTGTTGCCTGACTTGGATCCAGAGAAGCGATCAGGGATCCCTGAGGGCCGATTTTTGTCATTATGTATCAGGAGTTTTGGGGCTGTGCCTGGGTGTTGTTGGTACCAGGAGACATAATTACTATACCCAACATCATTGCTGCTTCCAGCACAGGAGATGGTGACCGACTGTCCAGGAGATGCAGACACTGAGGGAGGCTGAGTCAGGGGAGTCTGGGCCCAGGAACCTGAAAGGAGCAAAAACACACTCAGTGCTCAGTTCAGTGCAGAGCCATGTGAGTATGAAGAGGAGACAAAGAAGCAGCCCAGATGTCCCCATAGTCCCACCCTGGGGGCCTCACCTGAGCCCTGAGTGAGGAGGTTGAGGAGGACCAGAAACCAGGCCATGGTGCAGATGTCCCAAGAGTGTTGCCTTCTGAGACCCCAACACTGAGCCTGGCTCTCAAATACCTCTCTTATCCTCTCCCCCTGCTTCAGAGGAGGGAGGGCACCTCCATGCAAATCTGCTTCTTGCACCTGCCTCTCCTCACCCCACTCTGACCTGACCCTTCATCTAGATGCTTCTCTGCAGTGGACATGACAGAAAACTAAAATGATCTGTGACATTTTGTTCTCACTCACAAAACACTGAGACCATTATTCAGGTGCCTAGGAAATGGAGCCCACATGGATGTACTTGTCCTTCCTCTTGTAGGAATCAGGGTGGCTCTTGTCTGAGGAATATAGCACCAACATATTTGGGGGGAGAATGAAGACGGGGTCTGAAGTTCGATAGAAATAATCCAATCACTCCAGTATCCAAGGATCAAAGGCAAACTGGCATCTCTCATTCTTTCTCAACTTTTCTTGAAGGTCCTCAGTTGAAATGAATACTTATGTATCTCTTGTTCCAACCTCTACAATGGTAGAGGCTCAGGAATATTTATTGTCATTTCTAGAAGTAGAAATACTGGGACACTGCACGTACAGGGTGTCCCCCACCATCAACAACTCACTCAGGATAATGTCAGGGTAAAAGTCTTTTAACACATCACAGAGGTCTCCGATGCCACAATTGTCTTCCCATATTTAAGCAATGCTGCCCCCCGGTGGCTACAGATGATTTAACCTAAGCACCTGAGAAGGCAGTAGAGTGGGAGCTGGAAAAATCTGCTCTGTTCCCTTCTTCTTTTTTAATTCCCATCTAGTTCAGTATTGGGTCTCTAGATATCCTTTCCATCCATCTGAACTCATTTATCTTTGTATCTTTCTTCCTTTAAAACAGAATGTCAGCTGCCTAATGTGTTAGTCTAGACCCTGCCCTTAGGATCTTTGAGCTTGTCTCTGCACTGTCTTGTCACAGAGTTGGTGATCCTGGGGCAGTTTTTAGCCTGGGCTGAGGAAAAATTAGACATGAAATAAAATCAAATATAGGAGGAAAAATGGATGACAAAAATGGGACAATGGGAAGACAGATTGACTTCCCACAATGCTGAAATACAGCATAAGCACTGAGGGAGAGAGAACTCAGTAGGACTGATTACAACTGAATGGATACTGGGTAGTGGACTTCTTGTGTTTGAGCTTCTGGGAGGCGACAGGTCAGGATTGGCAAAGAGTTCAACTTCAGAACTTGTCCTCAGAGTCTGTCTGTCTGTCACATGAGTCACACAATGTCCTTCATCATGCCCCCTGTGTAGTACATTGAGATGAGCTCAACTGAGAGCTATGTGACTTCATGAGACAAAATCTTCCCCATCCACAGAGAGATGCTGTGTCTGGTGCATTTTCTGGAAAGAGTTCTATTTGCAGAAAAGATGAATAAGGACAGACTGGTCCTGGCCAGACTGAAATGGAAATGTTCTCAGAAAATGACTGGAGGTTCTAGGGATCAAAATGCTCCAATAACACTATGTTAATGTCATTGTTAAGATGACATCACAGAAAAGAGAGGTGACACTCTGGCCTAGGAGGGCACCCATTTATGGCAGCCTCGGGCATTGGGGGAGAGGACATAGGATGTGGGAGGAAGTGAGTTTTCCATTTGACACAGGTGTTTCAGTGCAGGTACTCTCATCATTTATGTGCTGTGTGATGTGGTTTAGAGAGTAACATCTCTAGTGTGAAATCACAGTAAAGTGGTGGTAATCAATGACCTGTTCAGAGATCTATCCACTGGACCTGTGCATCAAGTAGACTGGATCCTTGTCTCCTGGGAAAACTGTGCAGGGGCCCCTGTTCTACTTTCCAGCTATCCACCTGCTTCCAAGAAGAAGCAAACCTATAATCTTCACTTGTTCCACCTTGTCCTCATTGATGGTTCTCCTAGTACCAAGAGTCCCCAGTGTCGCAGAAGTGCACATTCTCTTCTAAAATCCCTCTATATGTGTACCCACAGGATAAGACAGGACACAGAAACACTAAGTATGACAGCCAACAAAGTAGGCTAAATGAACACTTGTGACTAGGATTAATAATCAATAAAGCCAAGCAAATAAATTAAAATACACAAATATTTATTCCAAATGCATACTTTCATGTCAAAATGAATGTGATGATTCCTTAAATACTGCAATTAAGCCCTGACTAGTGTGGCTCAGTTGGTTGGAGTGTCATCCCCAAACACAAGTGTATGAGTTCAATGCCCCATCAGAGCACATGCATGGGTTGTAGGTTCAGTCCTCTCTCTGGATGTGTACAGGAAGCACCAATTGATACTTCTCTCTCCAATTGATGTTTTTGCCCTTGTCTTCCTCCTTCCCTTCCTTTTCCTCTAAAGTTAATGAAAAATTGTCACTGGGTGGTGATAAAAATAATTTTGCAGTTAAGGGGACAAAGATGAACTATCCAGAAGTGGTACAGTATAAAAAGAGGGACACCTGACACAGACATGGTGTGGACAGGTGAAATGTCATTGTCCTGTGATGCCAAGTCCTTGACTGTTTCTACAGAAAAACATTGGTGGAGATATCCACCATATTGACACATAGAACATCCTTTTCTCTTTCATCACAAATAGCCCTTTTCCATGCATCTGAAAAAACACTTAAACTGGTATCTGTTCCATTATATGAGAAAATGCATAGGGCTGCTCCCACAATTGGACACTCCCAATACACAAGAAACAAAGTGCATTTGTTGCTTCAGAAAGATCATGTTACATATCTTGTGGGCCCCACATCTAGCTACTGGCTGTCCTTCTAGAGGCCCTCTTGTAAAATAGTGACTACCTTCTCAAAAGGCAACTGTGGTCCCACATTAGAGGAGAAGCAATAGAAGTGGTTATGGGGGCTCCTACCTTCCTATCACTTATAAAATACTGGTCTTGCTATTACAGTCAGGGTGTATGACATGCATCTGATGCCAAGAAGGATCACCAGAGCAGTTATCACTCTGCTTTCTGCTGCTGTTCGACACAAACTTTATCACACACGCACCCTACAGGCAGGCTCACCCTGTGCCCAGCATTACACCGACTGGGGGCTGTGATTCAAGACATTATCCTGTGTCTCCAATAGAAGAGACCCTGTCCCACTGTGCTGTGACCCAGCTGGGAGTGTCCACAAGTGTCACTCTAGTAGCCTGGATGACTTAACATGAAGGTACTGACTCTTTATAGGGAAAGGAAGAAGTAACTGGAAAAATGTGAACTAGTAGCTGAAACAGAGAACATTATAGCAAAGATGTAAAGGCAGGGAGGATGACCATCCACCCTGATTTGACAAGGAGTGAGGTTATTTTCAAGACCTGGACCTTTCAGGGCTGAAGTTGAGAGGTTTCACAGACTGGGATGATGAGGTCACTGCACCAGGTCTTCTGGCTCCTAAGCTCAGCCTCATTCATTGGTCAAAGGATGCTTGGCCTGAGTATTATGTGCATTTGTACTTCATGATTTATTGTAACTAGGATCACAGCTACAAATGAGTTGGGTCATCATGAAAATCATATACTTTGGGGATCCCTTAGTGAAGCGTGCCCACCTGCCTGCAGTGAGCAGGGAACGCTGCGGATGGTTCATCAAAGCACGAGAAAGAACATACACAGTGACAACCAGGTCCTACAGGGGAACTTGGACAGAATGGCTACCCTCTCTCAAGTGAGGAGAGCGCCTTGGCCACCCTCTCTCCTGGAGGGCACCATGGCGACTCCCTCTCGTGGGGAGCACCTTGTCCCCCTACACAAGCAAGGTTTTATTCTTGAATACCAATATAGTTTGAAAATTACAAGTAGTTAGCTTTTGAAAGGTGCTGGCAGATTTCCTACTGCGATCCTAAGCCAGAGATTTTGGGGTTTTATCGTTTAAAAAGACTACAGGACTACAAGCTCAGTTCTGTTTCCTGCCTGTGACTTTATATTCTCATTAAAGAGCATCCTCCAGCAAGCAGATTTCACAGGGTCTTTCGTATTCTATGTCATAGGCCTGATTTCCCTGGGAGTCTGCCTTTTCTGGTCTGGACTGTGCCGCCCCTGTTACTTCCAAAGGGCCTGAGTTGGGCAGAGGAGACAAAGGCAGCTGGGAGACTTGGATTTCTCACGGACTCAGGCATTGGCAAAATTGGTGATTGATGTCGATCACCCCGTTATTTCCACAGCCCCTGAGTCTTGTCCCTATCATTCCTTCGTGAACACGTCTGTCTTAGATTCATTCACTATCCAAGAGAATTGTAACCCATCACTGACTGCCATTCATGCCAGGGAAATAAGTTTTGTCTCCTTCAGTGGCTCCTGGTCTGGAGGTCTTTCACTCAGCCTAAGTCACGGGGGGTTACAGCTTCCTGAGACCAGGCAGGGCAGTCCCCAACACCTTAGGAAAGGGAGCCACATCCAACAGACATCTTAAAGAACCAAGCAGACAGTTGGAAATATCCCATCATAAAGGGAAGACATTTCACGTGTGGAGCTGCTTCCAGTAGAATCACTCAGGAGTCCGAGGGGAGGGGCAATTCTGAGAGAGGCAGAATATTTCATTAAAATTCCCACCTCAAACATTCCTTGGTTATGGGAAATATTAGGAGGTCAGAAGGGAAGAATGAAAGAGAAAAAGAAAAAAGAAGGAAGACAGAAAGCAAGGAGGGAGAGAACACTTCGTTTTCATTCCTACTTCATTGGTTGAAAACTGAATGCAGGCCAGTCTTTACAGGTGTGGGAGACCAAGGGATTTAAACTGGGGATTTCCCAAAGGACTCTGGGTAATCTACCCAACAAGCAGAGCACAGGGCTCCCAGTGGCTATTAGAATGAAGAGATAGAAATGAGTGGCCTCTGGATCCACAAAATACATGCAAAGACAATAAAGCAGAGAGAGAGTTTCCTCTTGGATTTCAAGTGAGAGAGAACACCTTGAAAAGAAGAAACCTTGTGTTTTCAAAGCTTTGGGAGAGGGGATGGGACTAGGTACAAAAACAATTCCCAGGCCATGCTGCATTAACCCCCTGCACAGGGATGAGGAAGCATGTTCAGAGCAAGGAGGGAGCCAGTGAGCCCAGGGCAGGTTTTGCTCTCCCTTCCCCATCAACTTGCACCACTGTGGAGAGTGCTACCACTTCTATATGAAGCACAGTAGTAGTCAGCCTCGTCCTCAGCCTTGAGTCCAGAGATGGTCAGGGAGGCCGTGTTGCCTGACTTGGAGCCAGAGAAGTGATCAGGGATCCCTGAGGGCCGACTGCTTACACTATAAATCAGGAGTTTAGGGGCAGTGCCCAGTTGTTGTTGGTACCAGGAGACATCATTATAACCACCAACATCATTGCTGCTTCCAGCACAGGAGATGGTGACAGACTGTCCAAGAGACCCAGACACTGAGGGAGGCTGAGTCAGGGGAGTCTGGGCCCAGGAACCTGAAAAGACCAAAAACACACTCAGTGCTCAGTTCAGTGCAGAACCTTGTGAGTCTGAAGAGGAGACAAAGAAGCAGCCCAGATGTCCCCATAGTCCCAACCTGGAGGCCTCACCTGTGCCCTGAGTGAGGAGTGTGAAGAGGACCAGAGACCAGGCCATGGTGCAGATGCCCCAAGAGTGTTGCCTTCTGAGACCCCAACACTGAGCCTGACCCCAAGACATCTCTTATCCTCTTGCCCTGCCTCAGAGGAGGGAGGGGCCTCCATGCAAATCTGCTTTTTTTTTCTGTCTCCTCACCACACTCTGACCTGATCCTTGATTCTACATATTTTGCATCCCTGGACAGCACAGTCAGTCTGAGGCATTCAGGCCCTTTGACATGGATTTTCTAAGACTAAGCCCAGGACAGTGCCCAGGAAATGCAGTCTGACTTAAAAGGTCCCCATCCTTCCAACTGCTGGTTTCACGATGTGGTCAATTGGCGAAAAACTCTCGTAATCCCAGCACTTTCTTTCTGTTCTGCATTGTTTAAGGGTGAGGGCAGGGTTCAGAAGGGCTGAGGTTAGAAGAAATCTAATCAGTTTTCTCTCAGGTACCTAAGACAGAGCTGGTGGTTGTTCACATCCCTCGCCCCTTCCTATCCTCCTCAGTAGCTTGGTTCTTCATCCTACCTGCTCTGTCTCTGCACTGCTCTGAGGCTGAGACCTGGGGACACTTACGGTCCTGTCTTGCAGTACAGACTGGGGACATTCTTCTTCCAAATCTCCCTCTGGAGGACCTCAGTTGGAGCCAGGCTTTGGGACCTCACCCAGGCCAGGGTAAAGCACAGCAAGGAACTCCCCAAATCTGAGTCTTTGCTGCCACCTGGTGGCTGACCTTGGAAGAAAGGCTGCTGAAAACCCCTGCTCTGCTCACCTCCCAGGTTCCCTCATCTCTTCTCAGCTCAGCACCTGGCCCCTTGATTCTGTCTATTAAAAAAAAAATAACTGGCCAAAGTGGAATCCTTTTTCCTAGACTGCATCACCAAACCAAAACTTATGCCTAACTTAATTGCAGTTTCAGTTGCCCCAGGGATGGAATTATAAACCCAGCAGTCTGGGATTTCCATGCCAGCACTGGTCTGGTCACCTGCCTGATGAGATCCCTGCCTTCCCCGAAGGGAAGTGCCCTTGTCTGAAAAAACCTATTCGTTTAACTTCTTACTCCCACCCTCTTTCTGCCTATAAAAAATGTCCTCTTTGTGTGCTCCTTGGAAAGCCCTTCCAGCTGCTGGGCAGGATACTGCTCAACATATGAATCCTGTAATCAAGCTCATTAGCTCTTCAAATTCACTCAGTTGAAGGTCGATCCTTGACACTTCTGGTCCTGTTTACTGTCTTCTCACTTTGTGACCAGCTCCTTCCAGAATAAAATATGTTAGGTGCCATACCTGGTGGTCCAGACCTACCCCACAGAACCATTGGGTTGATCCAGGTGACCTTGTCAAAGACCTCTCAGGGCTGAGGAAACACTAGACATGAAATAGTCCCAACCCCGCTGGAAGGTTAGATGAAGAGAACACTCACCGACTGCTTTCTCGAAATGAGAAGAAATATTTGAGAAAGAGAAAAGGTAAGTTCACTAAGATTAAAAATAATCTAATAAACAGCAAGAGTGGAACTCCAGTGTTTGAGGAGCTTGGAATAGGAGAATGGGGTGAAGATTACTCCAAGGGCCCCATTTCAGGAACCTGCCCTCAGGGAGAGTCCATCTGTCACAGGGAGTAAGAAACTTTCATCCCCCGCACATTGAAACAAATTCACCCCAGAGCTCTGCCCCTTCCTGAGGTAACATCTCTTCCATCCACACAGAGATGTGAGGCTTTTCTAGGAAAAGATGGGCTTGGGGTATAGACTCCAATCAAGGCTGACATATTCCACCCACAATAGAAACAGAAATGTCCACTCAGAAAATGGGATAGGAGTTTCATAGAGTGCGACTATTCTGAGGAGACTATTTTAGTGTCGCTGTACCTGACACATGACAGACATGTTCAAGAGTACAAGAAGGGTGAGGTCTTGGTTAAGGGCAGGATGAGCTACAAACAGGATCGGGGGACTGGGGAGAAAGTGGTAAGAAAAACCTTGAGAAAACAACCTTTCCAATTGCTTCTAAACTTCTGGGCCCACCTCTGAAGTGTGCTTGTGTGGAGGGGACCCTGAAGAGCAAGAACAGATTTCGCAGCAGAATTAAGAGGCAGCCAGCTGCCCAGTTCCCATGTGGCTCACTCAGTGGGGAGCGCTGTTTGTGGATCCATGCAGTGCTGGCGAGATTTAAAATTGAAGGGACATTTAAACACCCATTCACGTGGGCTGGGAGGAACTTGTTGGCCAAACCCAAATGGCAGATTATCTTCTAAAATAAAAAAGTCAACAAAACATTTAACAAGATCCACAGTTTCACTCCATAATAGAAGACACATCCAGAAGACAATCCTAAGTTACTAGACATATGAAGGACAGGATAACCGCAACTGTAGGAAAGACAATCAACCAATGATAAACTAGAAATGATTCAGATGTTGGACTTACCTGACAGAAGACTGAAAAACTGAGCTCTTATTACAAAAATGACCTAAGTCGAGAAAACCCTCTTGAAATGAATGACAATGGAAAGTGTTAGTAAAGAACAGAAGATAACAAAGACAACAAATGAACCCATTAAGAGTGAAAACCACACTAGATGGCAGGAATGGCATTCTTCCATCACAGAGAATCTTCTACAACTGTGAGAGCATAGCTTTTTAACAGAAAGTATTCAAAATGAAACACACATTTTTAAATTAAAAAAATTATCAGTGAGATGTAAGATAACAAAAGAATTTGTAAATGTGTAAATGGAGTCTCCAAAGTTGAAGAAATAGCAGAACATCTCAAGGCCAAAAACATTCAAAGTTTTAAAGAAAAAGGATGAACCCATAGATGCAAAAAGCTCAACCAAGCCCAAGCACAAGAACCATGAAAAAGAACAGAGCATGGACCATCCAGTCCACTTCTTGTTTTTGTAGAAACCCTTGTAGAGCCTTCTTTAAGCATCAGTAACTATTCAGTTGTTAGTAAAATGTCAACAACAGAAATGTGTTTCCTGAGAAGCCTGTGAAAACACTTCTCTCTCTCTCTTCCCCCAGGAACACAACCTGGAGTCTTAAGGCCACTTCACCCTCTACCCGGCGTGCGTTCTGTGCCATGGTATCACCGTTTCGGCATCTCAGGTGATATACTTCTACTGGAGCAAGAGCTGCTGCCCAGATGCATCCCAGGAGCCTGTGGGAACATAGGGGATGGAGACTACACACCTGGGCAGGAGCAGTTTAAGATGCTGGATGAAAAGTGACTGAACACACATGCCCATGCATTCCTCCATGAAACACCAGCAACACTGTGTTGAAAGAATTCAAACAGGTGAGAAAACAAGGATATTGGTAACCGGACTGTAGAGAAAAACAATCAGGAATTAAATGCACACGTGTTACCGAATATAGGCTGGTCAACGCCCAATCCCAAGGGTGGGGAACACGGACCTGAAATATCAGTTGCATTCTCAGTTGGCTGTGGCATCCAAGTGATGAAGGGGAGTAAAACTGCAGTGAGAATAATGGGTGAGGACGCTTTTAGGCAACCAGGTGCATGCTATTTGGAACAGGCAGCCTGAAATCAACAACACAAGAAGCCTGCTTAAAAAAAATCAACATTTCAAGAAGATATAATGTTTCATAACATAACATAACATAACATAACAGTGGATATATCTAGGGTGAAGTTCAAAATTACACAGGAACCAAGAAGAAAATCTCACTGACTAGAAAAGACATTTACCAGGTGCTAACCCCAATACGACAGGTATGCTGGAATTTGTTCTCCAAACACATTAAAACAGCTATTTTAAAGCTGATGAAAGAAATAAAAGGAAAACCTCTGGAAATGAGTGGAGATAAAGAATGTCTAAGCCTGAGAAGTAGACGATATAATGAAACACAAAAAGCAAACAAAAACAAAGGACCTACACTCCATGGAATTGACTACAGACTGAGAAACAAAAGACTAGTGAACTCAGAGTCACAGCAAAGGAAATTGTACAATGTAAAATGCAGAAAAAAATAAAGAAATAAAATCAAAAGGTATCTGTGAAGTTAAAGTTGAACTGGTACTTCAAGTGCCTAATACGTATAAAATGGAAGACGCTGAAAGAGAGACTCAGAGGAACAGAAGGAAAACTACAGTCCAGAATTTCGACAAACCGCAAGCACAAGAAACATGAGAGAGAAAGAGAGAAAGGAAGGAAGGAAGGAAAGGAGAGGAGAGGACAGACTACTACAAGGTAAATTTACCCGATTCTTTGCTCTAGGGACCTTTTTCAAGACCCTGATTTGGCTTCTCTAACTATTCATTCATTCATTCATTAGTAAAATATCAACCATGGGATTTTATTCCCTGAGAATCCTCCTTGGATTATGAATGTGGAAGTGATGGGAGAGAGGAAAACCAAAATTAGTGTGAGTGGATGTCATCACATAAGCAGGAAAACCTCCGGACCCGTGCCCCACCAGCACTAAGGCTACCAGAGCACATGCCCCTCCCCTGACCAGCTCTGTCTCAGCACAGGGCAAAGGGCAGAACCCAGGCTGAGAGGAGTCCAAATATAGTTGGAACTGTGGGTATGGTAATGAGAAGCCTTGTGCTTTAGAGGCCTTGCACCCTTTGATGGCCTCCCTCTGGAGATGATCTTGTTCCAGATTCTTCCTCAAGGAACTCAAAAGTTCACCCCTGAGGAGGCTGACATCCCTCAGTATTGACAGCAATGGGACTGTCTTGAAACGTTTGGGTGCTGGGCCTGGAGTCTTATTTGCACTTTCTGGTGTGAACTAGGTTCATCTCAGCACAAGGCATGCACTAATGCCCTGATCAGCAATGGCTAATCCTCTGTCTCCCCCTCCCAGAGAAGCGATCACACACTGTGCTGGGGAAATGTCTGACAATATTCCTGCTGGAGACCCAGTGCCTGCCCCTTTCTCAGTAAGGCCATGCGCCCAATTCTGGGACCCTTCTCTTCCCCCTCGGCCTTGACTGTCATCTTCAAAAGGGATCCAGTACACTCCCTGGGAAGCTCCCCCAACAATGACCCTAAGCCTCTGTCAAGGTTAATGTCTTCCTGGGCCCCATCTGATAGACACATTCTCCTTTTTTTTTGAATCAGCTAATGTGTTGCTTTCTACTCACTGCTTCAAACTTACAAATTGTTTGAGGATGATAATTAGGGGCAAAGAATATGGAGAAGAGCAAAGAAGGCATTAACACCAAACATAGGACACTAGTTCAGTGTTGGACACCTGTGTTCTGAGTGAGCAGAGGTAGAGGCAGGCAGATGTAGCTTCGATTTGTTATTCTTTTTAAATTGTTCATCACCACTTCACACACCCTTCTTTAGGTATGACATGCTCACAGTAAAAGAAATTTAGAAAAATAAAAGAAAATACACCTGAATGCTTTTCCTTTCTCCTAGAGAACAGAGAGGCAGAATAAGTGCAGAAGTAGAGAAAGTTCCAATGAGCAAACATGAGAAAAAGTGAAAGAGCCGCCCCTGTGGGCTTTTTGGAGGACATGGAACAAATTTACCAGGAATCCTTGAACAGAGTCCCTGGAAAGGAAAGAGAAAGAGCCAAGGGCAAGGGCAAAGCCCCACCTCATGCTGTTCTAAGGAAGGAGAGGCCCCTCCACCCTCACCTTCCTCTGCAGCAGGTGCAGGGCAGGTCCAGACAGCAGGTGAGAAGGTGGAGAGATGCCCCTCAGTGTGGAGTCCTTCAGAGATTCAAAGATGAGCCAAAATGATCCTTGGCTGCCTACTACATAACACACCCAAAATGAATTATTTTCTAAATATGGTTTGATGGTGTAATAGTAAATAAAAATCTATAAGAGAGGGCATTCTTTAGTCAAAGGGGAAGGGAGGTCATCATCTCCTGTTTTTTGGCTTTTAGTTTAGAAAACTTGTCTTGTAAACTCTTTCCCCTTCTCTGAAATTGTATGTGAACATTTGAAATAAGTAAAGAAGCCCCTCTGTGGGTTAACACCCCAGGGATGTCCTTCTCTAGGAACTGAGGCACAGATCTCTGAAATGCAAACAGCAAGGAAGACAGTGTCCCTAGGGTACAGTTTGCATGGGAGTGTGGGGGCCTCCCTTTCCTGAGAGCCTGGCTGCAAGGACAAGTCTACCTGTGGTCATAAACACATAAGGAATGTATTTTTGTGATATATTTTTGATATTGACCCCTTATGGGATATATGGTTTGCAAACATTTCCTCCTGTTCTACAGGTTGTCTTTACCTGTAAAGATGCCCAGGAACCTACCACACCTACTGAGCTCTCAGTGATCATAGGCACAGTTGACAACCCCCATATGCTCGCCACCGCCTACAGGCTTCCCCTGCAGGGACACATGCCCTGTGGGCAGGTGCCACCTCTGAGCAGCCTTAAACAGACAAGGGGCCGTGAGTCCATATTTTCAGACTCCGTAAACAGAGGCCCTTGCCCACTGTGTGGTGACTCAGCTGCTTAGGTCTCCACATGTGTACCCCATTTCAGAAGGACCTCACTGAGGTACTGACCCTTTACTGAGGGGATGGGGTAGTAAAAGAAGGCAACTGGGACAAGATTGGGATATAACTGAAGACAAGAAACATTATGAGAAAGTTATCGGGGAAGGTGAACATCCATCCTCGTTTGCCCAACAATGACCGTCAGTGCCTAGATTGACACTGTAGAGTCCAGGAAAGTTCTAGAACTGGGAAGACATGGTCATCCTATTGGGCATTCTGGAGTTGAAGTCTGGTTTCAAAGGAGTGCACAGAATCCTGCAGAGATATTTAGGGGACGGTGTACTTAGGGGTTCATCAGAAGCAGGAATCAGGTAGAAACCTGGCAGGGTCCCCAAGGAAGCAGAACACACAAAGGCCCTGGAAGAACCGAGGACAACCTGGAGTTTCCTCCCTTGCAGAACAAAGAGCCCATTTTAACAAGGGCCCATTCTAACAAGGAGACAGTCCATGCACGAGGCAGCATCCAGGACAGAGGTTCAGGGGTGTGGGCGGTGAGCAAGGTCGGGCCAGGAGCGAGGGGTGGGGAGGCTTTTACAGACCACAGAGTCTACCAGTCCCATTCTGGAAGCTCAGCCTCCAAAGGTATCGTTCAAAGATGAGAGACAATGAAAGGAAAAATGTGTTCTGTTTATCCTCCTTCTCTCAGCAATGTCTTCAGATATTCTCTCTGCTGCTGCTGCTGTGGGAATAGATGAGCAGAACAAAGGCCCACACGGGGAACTATGGTGACTAGAACATGGTGAAAGCAGAGTTGAATATGACAGTCATTCTGTAGCCGAATGCAGGTCCAGCTGCTCTCTGCTTCCAAAGCCAACACTTGAGAGGGGAGCTGATGCACAGGAAAGTGGTTTTATTTAGGTGCCAGCAACCTGGAAGAGGAGGGACTCTGATTTCAAAGCTCATCTTAGCCTTTCAGACATCTGGCTAGTTTTTATATGAGAACCGTGGGAAGAGGGAACTGAGGAATTCCTGGTGACGTGGGTGCAATTTCTCTTGTGTGGGTTCAGTGTCACCTCCTGCGGGCATCATCACGTGGTGTCAAAGCCCCGTCCGCAGTTTCACTGCTGATGTCTGGGAATGAGGTGTGCAGGACAGCGTCCCCGTTGGTTCTGACGTGTGTCTCTGACACTCACCCAATTTCTTCTTTTTGAGATCCTTCCTTGGTTAAGCAGAAGCTGCACCTGCTGATGTGTATAACATACTTATAAGGAAAATATTTTTTAAGATTTTATTTATTTATTTTTAGAGAGGGAAGGGAGGGAGATAGAGAGAGAGAGGGAGAGAGAGAAACATCAATGTACGGTTGCTGGGGGTCATGGCCTACAACCCAGGCATGTACCCTGGCTGGGAATTGAACATGGGACACTTTGGTTCCCAGCCCGCGCTCAATCCACTGAGCTACGCCAGCCAGGGCAGGAAACTTTTAACACAAGAATCTTCTATGAGTTTGTTAGTACAGCCTATTCTATCTCTACACCTGATTAGTGTAATAGGTGTATTGCAATCACTGTTAAGTCAGTGGAAAAATTTAAAGTCAGATTTCCCTGAAAACAGCAGTAGGTGCATGAGGCAGGTGTGTAGTTCAGTCTGCCTCTGACAATGAAGACAGAGATTGGCCTCTGGGGACACACAGGACAAAGGGAAGCTGACATGGACCCTGAAATTTCATGACAGAGTGTTTTCGTTTGAACTACATGGTAGGAGAGGGGATGAGAAAGGGAACTCCAGGCCAAGCTGCATGAGCCCCGTCAGCTCAGGGTGAGGGAGCATCTTCAGAACAAGGAGGGAGCCCGAAAACAGGGGCAGATTTTGGTCTCACTTCCCCATGAACTTGCACGATCATGGTGAGTGCCACTGCCCACATAAGAAAAACAGTGATAATGAGCCTCGTCCTGGGAGTGGAGCCCAGAGATGATCAGGAAGGCCTTGTTTCCAGACTTGAAGCCAGAGAAGTGATCAGGGATCCTTGAGGACCGAGTATTTACATAATAAATCAGAAGTCTGGGGGCTGTGCCTGGGTGCTGTTGATACCAGGAGGCATAATTAAACGCCCGAAGTCATTACTGCTTCCAGCACAGGAGATGGTGACAGACTGCCCCAGAGACCCAGACACTGAGGGAGGATGAGTCAGGGCAGCCTGGGCCCAGGAGCCTGAAAAGAGCAAAAACAGTCTGGTAAGCTCAGTGCTGGGGCCCAGGTAAGACTAAAAGTGGAGATGAAGGATCAGCCCAGATGTCCCTGTGACCCCTTCCTGGGGGGCTCACCTGAGCCCTGAGTGAGGAGGGTGAGGAGGAGCAGAGTCCAGGCCATAGCAGAGATGCCCCAAGCACACTGCCTTCTGAGCCCCCAGACTTGGTCCTGGCTCCCCCAGACCTCTCTTATCCCTTCCCCCCGCGCCCCGCCTCACAGGAGGGAGGGGCCTCCATGCAAATCTGCTGCCTGCACCTGCCTCTCCCTACATAAGCCCCTCAGACCCAGCCCTTCATTCTAGATATTCTGCACACTGCACAGGGAGCTCAGCTGAGGGATTAAAAGCCTTTCATCCGTACCTTCTGCATTGGGATAAGCCAAGCCCATGACAGAGCCCAGGAGATGAAGGCAATCTTGGGTGTCCCCTTCTTTCCAATTCCAAGGATCACTATGGATCCCCACAGAGGAATCCTAGGACTTCAGCTTCTTTCTCTGAAGGATGAAGGTGAGGACAAGGTGGAAGGCAAGATGGGAGAGATTCATGCTCAGTTTCCAGGGACAACAGGCAAAGCTGGGCACTACTCATTTTCCTCCACACCTCCCTGGCCCTTCTCCTGGGATGGCTTCTCATGCACAGCTCTGTCCCCTGCCTGTGCTTTGGCGGTGTCCTGAGTCTGAGCCCTGGAGTGCACTTACTGAACCTTGTCTAAAGAACTTATTAGGGTGTAACAGATTTAGGACACTAACCCCACGTCCATTTAGCGAAGCTCAGGAGGACACAGCCCCTAAGATTTTGTACAGGTCAGGCTACACCACGGCAAGGACCATCCCCAAGTCCAGACCCTCACTGACCTCTTGTAGCCATAGACAGTGTGGCATATTCCAGGGAAGGCACCTGAGCCGGAGCCAGAAATCCCTGCTCTGCTCCTGTCCATACCTTGGACAGACAACAAAATCAACCCCAGCAGGAGGGTTGCATATAGAGAAATACATTGAGAAGAGACCAAGTGGCTCCTTAAAATGTTCACAGGGAAAACATTGCTTGAAGGAGAGGGAGCTCAATATGATTCAGAGTGACGTAATAGAAAGCAAGACATCAACTCCGAGATGAAAGGATTGAGAAGAATGACCGAGATGAAAGGGGACTTGGGTGAGGATTGTTCTAAGGGCACAAGCTCTGGGACCTCTGGATAAGTTGGTCTGTCCCACAGGACAAACGATGTTCCTTGTCTCACCCATTTAGTGCACATTAACCACTCACTTTCGAGCTGTGTGCCTTCCTGAGGCAAGGTCTATTCGTCAACAGACAGGTGCTTAACCTAAAGGGTGTCTGGAGTTACTCTGGTTTGGTGCTATGGCTCTAATTACAGGTAACTGATCCTTCGAGAATAAAAATGTCCCCTCAGGAAATGGACAGGGTTACTATGGTGTGTGAATGTTCAGAGCACACTATTTTGCCATCACTGTTAATATCTTGTGACAGACATTTCCAAATGAACAAGGGGAGAGACTTCATGGCTAAGGGTGGGAGAAGCTGAAATTTGGCCTGTGGGATGGAGGGAGAAGGACAAGGCTGTGCAGGGGAAGTGATACTTTTAGCTTTGTGACTGTGTGTTTTCAACATTTTTGTGCTGCAGTACTTTTCCCACTAGTTTAGACAATTATGTGCATAATCTGAGATGATACCAGGAGAGATAATGAGTCAATGACCTGCTCAGTCATCCATTAGGCAGGGCACATATGCCTGGATCAGAGACCGAAAGTCTGGATCTTTTTGTCTCTTAGAATCACCATGGGGCTGCCCACTGGGAACACTGCATGTGTCTAGGGCTTTTCTGCAGGAGGCAAATGTCTGACCTTTATGAGGATCCACCTTCACCTCTGTTGCATGTCCTATTACAGCAAATTGAGGATCCTCATTGCACACTACAGGTGTCTTCAATGTCATGTGAAATATCCTGGATACATGTGCCCACACATTAACACATGAAACAGTTAAAAGAAACAAAATGCCATCAATTGGGAGGCAAAAGACCAATACAAAAAAGTCATTGTTAATCAATTAAATCAACATGCATAAATTAAAGGTATACAAAACGAACTTCGATTCACTTATCTCTCTGTACAAATTAAAACTGATGTTTCTCCCCATAAACACACATTCTTAAGTAAAATAAAATATGTGGAAAAAACGCTGTGGAAAATGTGTGACTCCTGAACCTGAAACCTGCAGGCAGTTGGTGGGAATGTTAGTATCTACCATCTTAGTTACACTGACAATGCTACCGCAGGGGGTGATTTTACAATGAGGACACCAAAACATTGAAATCTCTTCTACTGAAAATCATCTGGCACATTTTGACAAAATTAGGAAAAAACAAGTCACAGAATTTTTTAATTTAAAGAGAAAGAAATTATATTACTTGAGAAAAATGTAGGTTGCCATTCTGCAAATTGTTTCCTGTATCAGAACAGATACACAGAGTGATGGCTTTTCCAGAAATGTCATATGGGGTGTAATCCTATTTACTCAACTTCCAGCTGCTGGTATTCTGCACACTGCACACATTACACAACACCCCATTACCACCTGAAAAGGAAATGGCTGCACCACCTCAGAATCAGACATACAGGAGGGGCACGGGTGGCGACCTGCCATCCTACTCACATGTAGAATATTCATTTAAACAACTGGTCATGTTATACATTTGGGGGGCAAGTGTTGGATTGATCCCAAGAGAAACCAGAACTTAGCTCCCCCACCTCCTATTTGTTGTTCCCACAAAGACACACCCTACAGGCACTGCTCCCTCAGTCCTGAATTGTACCCACACTGGGCTGAGTCTCAGGGCTGTGTTCTCTGTATTCAAGAGAAGATGCCCCTTCCCGTTGGAGCTCTGACCAGTGAGTGGCTCCAAGGTCAATCTAAATCACTCTTTCTGTCATACATGATTCAGGCATGAAGGTACTTACCACTTTTGGGGAACTAAATAATATAATGAAAAAGAATTGTGAAAAAATTGAAGAGTGTGAACTTTGTGAGAAAGACCAAGTTAGTGGATAGAGTGACCAACATTCTGGCTGACACAGGAGTGAGGGCACACAAGACACAGTGGGACTTCCAGTACTAAAACCAAGAGAGTGAGGATGGTCATCTACCAGGTCTTCTTGAACTTAAAGCCAGTGTCCATCAGAAATCCAACAAAATCTTGCACAGATATAATGCTTGTGTACTTAGTGGTCATTATAATGTGAAGTCTAGCTAAAAATGTATTTAGCCAGCCAAGGAAATTAGACATCAGTGAGAACTCCAGAGCAACTGGGGAGAGGCTCACCCAATCTCTCTTCCCTGTAGAACCCAGAAATAATTTTGGGAAGATCCCATTCTAATGAGAAGAAAGTCAGGTGCTGGGTGGTTTGAAAGCTATGTCATTTGTGCACACAGAGCAAGGAAGGTACAGGGAAGGAATGAAAAGAAAAGCGATACTGGGGTTAACACCGAAGCCAGCACACTGGCTCTTTGGGGAATGGGACAGATGGATATGCTTTGTGTGGATAGACTTAGCCAGGGGTAGATGTTGTTCCTATTTATTACTCTCTCTTACATTGTGAATATTCATCTCACACACTCTTCTTTGGGAATGATGCTTATAGTAACAGAAGGAATTTAGGAAAGTAAACTGAAACATACCTAAATTCTTTTCCTTTCTGTAGCTCCATAGAAAAGATCTCAGAACAAATGCAGAGAGGACGTTTTTTATAACAAACTACAAATAGAACGTAAAAAACTCCTCCTTTAGCCCTTTAGAGGTGGTGGAAAGTCACCTAGAACATTCAGCACTGGGAAAGAGAAAGAAACAGCCAGCAGAAGGACGAGGCCCCCTGGATCAGTTGAAGCCGAGGCCCAGGCCCCTGCCTGCCCTCTCTGCTTCCTCCAGGACATGCTCAAGAAACAGGTGGAAAGAAAGAAAAATGCTCCTCAGCAGGAAATCCTTACAAGGAGGCTCTAAAAATGAAAGAAAAATGAAGCTTTGGCTGTGTCCTCTGGATTTCCCTGAGAGTATTATATTATATATTTTTTCCTCATGTGAAATGATGTGAACCCTGCATTTTCATGTCCTAGATCCCAAAAGGATCGCTCTGCCCTTGGGTTGTGACAGAGGAGACAGATAAACTGATGGGAGTTCATCAATTGATTAATGAATAAATAAAATGAGGCCTATCCATACAATGCAATATTATTTGGCCATGCAACTGATAAAGTCCTGACACATGCTTCCACCTTAAGGAACCTTGAAAACACTTTAGTAAACAGGGAAATTCAAACACAAAGACCAGGCAATGTATGATCCGACCTCCGTTGCCTGTCCAGAACAGACAAACACAGAGAGACAGAAAGCAAGTGACTGGTTGGGAGGGCTTGAAAAAAGAGGGGGAGGGGAGTGACCACTAACAGATGAGATGTTACACTGAGGGGGATAACAACGTCCTGGAGTATAGAGTGCAAGGGGTGCACATGGTTGTGACTGTAATAAATACCACAGGGTTGTACAGCTTGAAATGATGTATGTTATGGGATGTGAATTCTGGAAAAATAGATATTAAAATGAGGTGGTGGTGGATACAGCTTAATAACTCAGAAAATGAATGTTATGTGTGTGTGCATGTGTTATGTACGTATATTTATGTATGTGTATATACCTATACTCACACACACACATATGTATATGTTGAAATGAAAAATAGGGAAATATAATGAAAATCAAATACAATAAAGGGTTAAAAAGTGGTGAATCAGGAAAAAGGTTACTGAATTTTTCAGAGTGTAAGACACACTGGACCATAACATGCACCTAGGTTTTAGAGGAGGAAAATAGGAAATAAAATTTTGAAACAAAAATGCGGTAAAATATTTAATAACATAGGTCACCCCCCTCTACCCCCACCACAACAGGCCTGGTAAGCTAAATTCGGACCATAAGACACACGCCTTTTTCTCCCAAATTGCGGGGGTTGGGAAGTGCATCTTATACTCCAAAAAATACAGTATATAGAATTTATTTATCTTATCTTTAAAATTTTAGGTTTGCAGTTATTGAAAAATAAAATAATAACAAAGAATAAACAAATGAAAGCCTGAGTTTATGATGAAAGGCACTTGAGTGACTTCAAAGGAGGTTTTGGTCTCACTTCCCCATGAACTTGCACCACTGTGGACAGTGTTAGGGTTCCTATATGAAGCACAGTAATAATCAGCCTCATCATCAGCCTGGAGCCCAGAGATGGTCAGGGAGGCCGTGTTGCCAGACTTGGATCCAGAGAAGCGATCAGGGATCCCTGAGGGCCGATTTTTGTCATAATATATCAGGAGTTTGGGGGCTGTGCCCGGTTGTTGTTGGTACCAGGAGACACCATTAGTATACCCAACATCATTGCTGCTTCCAGCACAGGAGATGGTGACAGACTGTCCAGGAGACCCAGACACTGAGGGAGGCTGAGTCAGGGGAGTCTGGGCCCAGGAACCTGAAAAGACCAAAAACACACTCAGTGCTCAGTTCAGTGCAGAGCCATGTGAGACTTAAGAGGAGACACAGAATCAGCCCAGATGTCCCCATGGTCCCCATCCTGGAGGTCTCACCTGAGCTCTGAGTGAGGAGGGTGAGGAAGACCAGAGACCAGGCCATGGTGCAGATGTCCCAACAGTGTTGCCTTCTGAGACCCCAACACTGAGCCAGACCCCCCAAGACATCTCTTATCCTCTCCCCCTGCTTTAGAGGAGGGAGGGCACCTCCATGCAAATCTGCTTCCTGCACCTGCCTCTCCTCACCCCACTCTGACCTGACCCTTGATCTAGATGCTTCTCTGCAGTGGACATGACAGAAAATTTAAATGATCTGTGACATTTTGACTCACTCACAACACACTGAGACCATTATTCAGGTGCCTAGGAAATGGAGCCCATGTGGATGTCCCTGTCCTTCCTATTGTAGGACTCAGGGTGGCTCTTGGCTGAGGAATATAAGGACCTCCCACCGACACATCTGGGAGGAGAATGAAGACTTGGTCTGAAGTTCAATTGAAAAAAATCCAGTCATTCCATTTTTTAAGAATCAAAGGCAAACTGGCATCTCTCATTCTTTTTCAACTTTTCTTAAAACTCTGCCATTGAAATGATTCCTTACATAACTCTTGTCCCAACCTCTACAATGTTAGAGGCTCAGGAAAATTAATGTCATTTCTAGAAGTAGAAATACTGGGACACTACACATACAGGGTGTCCCCCACCATCAACAACTCACTCAGGATAATGTCAGGGTGAAGCTCTTTTAACACATTCTATAGGTCTTGTATGTCACAGTGCCTTCCTAAATTCAGGCAATGCTGCCCCCTGGTGGCTACAGATGATTTAACCCAAGCACCTGAGAAGGCAGTTGAGTGGGAGATGGAATAAACTGCTCTGTTCCCTACTCCTCCTCTTTTAATTCCCACTCAGTTTAGTACTAGCTCTCTAGATATCCTTTCCATCCATCTGAACACATTAATATTTCTATTCTTTTTCCTTTAAAACAGAATGTCAACTGCCCAATGAGGTAGTCTAGACCCTCCCCATAGGATCATTGAACTGTCTGGGCTGTCTTATGACAGAGTTGGTGATCCTGGGGCAGTTTTTAGCCTGGGCTGAGGAAAATTTAGACATGAAATAAAATCAAATATAGGAGGAAAAATGAGTGAAGAAAATGGGACAATGGGAAGACAGATTGACTTCCCACAATGCTGAAAAACAGCATAAGCACTGAGGGAGAGAGAGCTCAGTAGGACTGATTACAACTGAATGGATAGTGGGTAGTGGAACACTTGTGTTTGAGCTTCTGGGAAGTGACAAGTCAGGATTGGCAAAGAGTTCAACTTCAGGACTTGTCCTCCGAGTGTATCTGTCTGTCACATGAGTCACACAATGTCCTTCATCATGCCCCCTGTGTAGTACATTGAGATGAGCTCAACTGAGAGCTGTGTGACTTCATGAGACAAAATCTTCCCCATTCACAGAGAGATGCTGCGTCTGGTGTATTTTTATGGAAAGAGTTGCATTTGCAGAAAAGATGAATAAGGATGGACTGGCCCTGGCCAGACTGAAATGGAAATGATCTCAGAAAATGACTGGAGGTTCTAGGGATAAAAATGCTCCCAAAACACTATGTTAATGTCATTGTTAAGATGACATCACAGCAAAGAGAGGTGACACTCTGGCCTAGTAGGGCACCCATTTATGTCAGCCTCAGGCATTGGGGGAGAGGACATAGGATGTGGGAGGAAGTGACAGTCTTCTATTCAACACAGGTGTTTCAGTGCGGGTGCTCTCATCATTTATGTGCTGTTTGATGTGGTTTAGAGAATAACGTCTCTAGTGTGAAATCACAGTAAAGTGGTGGTAACCAATGACCTGTTCAGAGATCTATCCACTGGACCTGTGCATCAAGTAGAATGGATCCTTGTCTCCTGGGAAAAGTGTGCAGGGGCCCCTGTTCTACTTTCCAGCTATCCACCTGCTTCCAACAAGAAGCAAACCTCTGATCTTCTCTTGGTTCCACCTTGTCCTCATTGCTGCTTCTCCGAGTACCAAGAGTCCCCAGTGTCCCAGAATTGCACATTCTCTTGTAAAATCGCTCTATATGTGTACCCACAGGATAAGACATGACACAGAAACACTAAGTATGACAGCCACCAAAGGAGGCAAAATGAACACTTGTAACTAGGATTGATAATCAATAAAGCCTAGCAAATAAATTAAAATACACAAATATTTATTCCCAAATACAAATTTTTATGTCAAAATGAATGTGATGATTCCTTAAATACTGCAATTAAGCCCTGACTGGTGTGGCTCAGTTGGTTGGAGTGCCATCCCCAAACACAAGTGTATGAGTTCAATGCCCCATCAGAGCACATGCCTGGGTTGTATGTTCAGTCCTCTCTCTGGGTGTGTACAGGAAGCACCAATTGATTCTTCTCTCTCCAATTGATGTTTCTGCCCTTCCCTTCCTCCCTCCCTTCCTTTTTCTCTAAAGTTAATGAAAAATTGGCATTGGGTGATGATAAAAATAAATTTGCAGTTAAGGGGACAAAGATGAACTATCCAGAAGTGGTACAGTATAAAAAGAGGGACACCTGACACAGACATGGTGTGGACAGGTGAAATGTCATTGTCCTGTGATGCCAAGTCCTTGACTGTTTCTACAGAAAAACATTGGTGGAGATATTCACCATACTGACACATAGAACATCCTTTTCTCTTTCCTCACAAATAGCCCTTTTCCATGCATCTGAAAAAACACTTAAACTGGTATCTGTTACATTATATGAGAAAATTCAGAGGGCTCTTCCTAAAATTGAACACTCCCAATACACAAGAAACAAAGTTCATTTGTTGCTTCAGAAAGATCATGTTACATATCTTGTGGGCCCCACATGTAGCTACTGGCTGTCCTTCTAGAGGCTCTCTTGTAAAATAGTGACTACCTTCTCAAAAGGCAACTGTGGTCCCACATTAGAGGAGAATCACTAGAAGTGGTTATGGGGCTCCTGCCTTATTAGTATATCGAAATAAGTTATAAAATACTGGTCTTGCTATTATAGTCAGGGTGTAGGGCATGCATCTGATGCCAAGAAGGATCACCAGAGCAGTTGTCACTCTGCTTTCTGCAGCTGTTTGACACAAACATTATCACACACGCACCCTACAGGCAGGCTCACCCTGTGCCCAGCATTACACAGACTGGGGGCTGTGACTCAAGACATTATCCTGTGTCTCCAATAAAAGAGACCCTGTCCCACTGTGCTGTGACCCAGCTGGGAGGGTTCACATGTGTCACTCTTGCAGCCTGGCTGATTAAAACATGAAGGAACTGACTCTTCATAGGGAAAGAAAGAAGTAACTGGAAAAATTCTAAACAAGTAACTAAAACAGAGAACATTACAACAAAGATGTGAATCCACATAGTGTGACCATGCACCCTATTTCACTGGGAGTCAGGTTGTTCACAAGACCTGGCACTGTCAGGGCTGACGCTGGGAGAGGTTTTACAACCTCAGATGATGAGGTCACTGCACCCGGTCTTAGGGCACCTAAATGCCACCTTCATTCAATAGTCAATCAATTCTTGCCCTAGACCTATGTGTATTTGTATATGTGTATTTATACTTTTTGATTCCTTAACCAGAATTACAACTAGAAATGAGTTGGATCATCATGAAAATCGCATACTTGGGGGTGCCGGAAGATGGGAGGCACATCCACGATATGTTTTGAAAACCAAGCAGCCATTTGGAAAGGTTCCATCATAATGGGATGGGAGCTCATGTGCAGGGCTGCTTCTTATGGAGTCATTTAGGTTTCCAAGGGGAGGAGGGAATGTGAGAGAGCCAGAAAGTTTCACTCAAATTCCCACCTCAAAACTTCCTCATTAATGGAAATACTATGAGCTCAGGAAGGAAAGAAGGAAGGAAGGAAGGAAGGAAGGAAGGAAGGAAGGAAGGAAGGGAGGGAGGGAAAAACGGAGGAAGGGAGGGAGGAAGGGAGGAAGGAAGGGAGGGGAATGTAGAAGAGAAAGAAAAACCTCTTTGTTCTCATTCCCACACCGTTTGTGGACAACTGGATCCATGCCAGTCTTCACAGGTGTGAGTGACCATGGGACTCAAAGGAGAATCTCCCAGGGGACTGTGGGAAAGCCACCCAAAAAGCAGAGTACAGGGTTCCCAGTGGCTGTTACATTTAAACGTATGAATTGATTGGCCTTTGGGATCCACAAAACACATGCAAAGGCAATAAAAAAAGAGAGAGTTTCCTTTTGGATTTGATGTGAGAGAGGAGAACAACTGAAAAAAAAACCTCACTGCATTTTTGAACCTCTGGGACAGGAGACAAGAACAGGTAGAGAATGAATTCCGCAGGCCATGCTGCATTAGCCCCCTGCACAGGGATGAGGAAGCATCTTCAGAGGCAGGAGGATGTCTTGTAAGCACAGGGCAGGTTTTGGTCTCACTTCCCCATGAACTTGCACCACTGTGGAGAAGGTCAACACTATGATATGAACTACAGTAATAATCAGCCTCGTCCTCAGCCTGGAGCCCAGAGATGGTCAGGGAGGCCGTGTTGCCAGACTTGGAGCCAGAGAAGCGATCAGGGATCCCTGAGGGCCAATTTTTGTCATTATATATCAGGAGTTTGGGGGCTGTGTTGGGTTGTTGTTGGTACCAGGAGACGTAGCTACCATACCCAACATCACTGCTGCTTCCAGCACAGGAGATGGTGACAGACTGTCCAGGAGACCCGGACACTGAGGGAGGCTGAGTCAGGGCAGCCTGGGCCCAGGAACCTGAAAAGAGCAAAAACACATTCAGTGCTCAGTTCAGTGCTGGACCTGGGTGAGCCAGAAGAGGAATACGGAATCAGCCCAGATGCCCCCATGGTCCCCTCCCTGGGAGCCTCACCTGAGACCTGAGTGAGGAGCGTGAAGAGGAGAGGAGCCCAGGCCATGGTGGAGAAACCTCAAGAGCGTTGCCTTCAGAGACCCCAACAGCGAGCCTGGCTCCCCCAGACCTCTTTTATCCTCTCTTGCTTCCTCAGAGGAGGGAGTGGCCTCCACGCAAATCTGCTTCTGCACCTGCCTCTCCTCACCCGACTCTGACCTGACCCTTGATCTAGATGCTTGTCCACAGTGGACATGAAGGCTAATCTGAGAGAATTTAGATGGTGTGTCAGGTTTTTTGTTTTCCAAACACACTGAGACCATTGTTCTAGTGCCTAGGAAATAGATCCCACGTGGACATCCTGTACTGTAGGAATCAAGGTGGTCCCAGGCTGAGGAACACAGGGACGTTTTTTCTGACACATCTGCCAGTAGGGCTGGGAGAAGGTCTCATGTTGGTCAGAAAATATCCAGTAATTCCGTTATCCAAGGGCCTAAGACAGAGCTGGCATCTCTCGTTCTCTCTTAACCTTTTTTTTTAAAGCTCCTCAGTTGAAATGACTTCTCATGTATAGCTAGTCCCACACTCTCCTGTTTCTAGGTTCATGAGCATTTTTGCCACTTATACATGTAGAAATACTGGGACAAAACACATACAGGGCATCCCCTTCCCTCAACCACCCACTCAGGGGAATCCCCAGGTAAGAAGATTTCATACAGGTCTGGTAAACCACAGTGCCTCCTCCAAATTTAGACAGCGCTGCCCCCTGGTGGCTGCAGATGATTCCACCCAAGCAGCTGAGAAGGCAGTTGAGTGGGAGCTGGAAAAATCTGTTCTGTTCCCTTCTCCTCCTCTTTTTATTCCCATCCAACTCAGTAGCAGGTCTCTAGATAACCCTTACATCCATCTGAACTCGTTTATCCTCTTTTAGAATGGAGTGTCCACTGCCCAATGATGTAATCCCAGAGCCTCTCTTCAGAACAACTGAGCTTGTCTCTTCACTGTCTTATCACAGGTTTTGTGCTCATGATCTAGACCTTGACCTGGGTGTTGAATGTTACATATGAAATAAAATCAATTTCAGGTGGAAAAACAGATAAAAAATTGGACAAAGGAGACAGACTGACTTCCACAATGTTGAAATGCAACATACCCATGAGGGAGACAGAGCTCAGTAGGACTGATTGCCACCAAGTGGACAAGGGGAAGTGGACTCCTGTGTTTGAGCTACTGGGAAGTGACAAGTCAGGACTGGGAAAGAGCCCGGCTCTGGGACTTGTCCTCAGAGTGTGTTCCTCTGTCACATGGGACACAATGTCCTTCTTTGTGCTCCCTGAATAGTACATTAAAATACCTCACCCAGAGCTGTGTGACTTTGTGAAGCAAAATCCCCCTCATCTACAGAGAGATGCTGTGCCTGGTGTATTTTTGGGGGAAGCATTGGATTTGGGGAACAAACAAATCAGGACTGACTGGTCCTGGCCAGACTGGAATGGACATGTCCTCAGATAATGGCTGGAAGTTTTATGGTTTAAAATGCTCAGAGAACACTATTTAAATGTCATTGTTCGCTCTGCATCACAGACATCGTGAAGAGCAAAGAGAGGTGACATTGTGGCCCAGGGAGGGCACAGATTTATGGCAGCATCAGGCATGGGGAGAGGAAATGGGATGTGAGAGGAAGTGCCAGCTGTCTATTTGATACAATTGTTTCACTCTTGGTGTCCTAAACATTTATGGGCTATATGACATGGTTTAGAGAATGTCTCAAGTGTGAGATCTTAGTAAAGTGGTAGTAATCAATGAGCTGTTTAGTGATCCATCCACTATACCTGTGGATCAAGTACCCTGGATTCTTTACTCCTGGGAAAACTGTGGAGAGGCCCCCTGGGTACATTCCAGTTACTCATATAGGACAGCAAGGAGCAAACCTCTGATTTTCACTAGCTTCCACCTGTCCCTCATTCCTGGTTCCGATAGAACCAGGAACACCTCAGAGCACGCACGCTTTGGGAGTCCCCCTTCTCATTTAACATCACTCTGTATTTGTGTCACCACATGACAAGCTGTGACCTAGAAATGGTACGCATGACTGCTTCTCAAGTAGGAGAAATGAATACTTGTAACTATGATTAACAATATGTAAAGCCAAGCAAATAAATTAACTCATACAAATATTGATTACCAAACCCATACTTTCAGTTCAAAATGAATATGATGATTCCTTTCAAAACTACAGTTACACCCTATCCAGCACAGCTCAGTTGATTGAAGAATTGTCCCATGACAGAAAGACTGAGTTTTTCTATTCCTGGTGAGGGCAGGGGTCAAAGTTGCTGGATCAATATCCAGTCCTTGCAGATTCAATCCCCATTCTGGGCTTCTACAAGAAGCAACCATCGATGCTTCCCTGTCACATCAACTTTTTTACCCTTCCTTTTTCTCTAAAATCAATGAAAAAAAAATGTCCTTGGGTGAGGATCCAAAAATTGCAATTAAGGGAAAAAGATTAAATATCCAGAAGAGATAGAGTATAAAATGAGTGGCACCTGCTAGACACTGTGTGGACCCCTGAAAGGTCACTGACCTGTGGTACTGAGTCCGTGAGTGTATCTGACAGAGAAACGTGGGTGGATATATTGCCTGTAGTGATGTAGAACAGTTCTAACATTTTCCATGAAAAGTGACCCTTCTCTTTCCATCTGAAAAGAGACTTGAACAAGAATTCTGTTGCATTACATAAGAAAAGCCAACTGGACACTCCAAGTACACAAGAATCAAAGGGTGATTTTTGCTTCAAATAGGACATATTAGAGAGATGCTGTTCACTCAACATCTAGGCACTGGCTCTCTTTGTAAGTGTCCTTCATGTAAAATAGTGATTACCTTCTCAAAAGGAAATTCTGGTCCCACATTTGACAAGAATGACTAGAAGTGATTAGCAGGGCTACTACCTTCCTATCACATCAAAATAACTTATAAAATAATGGTCTTGTTATTACAGTCAGGGTGTAGGACATACATCTGATGCCAAGAAGGATCACCAGAGCAGTTGTCACTCTGCTTTCTGCTGCTGTTTGACACGAACATTATCACACACGCACCCTACAGGCAGGCTCACCCTGTGCCCAGCATTAAACAGACTGGGGGCTGTGACTCAAGACATTATCCTGTGTCTCCAATAGCACAGACCCTGTCCCACTGTGCTGTGATCCAGCTGGGAGTGTCCACAAGTGTCACTCTAGTAGCCTGGATGACTTAACATGAAGGTACTGACTCTTCATAGGGAAAGGAAGAAGTAACTGGAAACATGTGAACTAGTAGCTTAAACAGAGAACATTATAACCAACATGTAACTGCAGGTAGGATGAACATCCACCCTGATTTGATGAGGAGTGAGGTCATTTTCAAGACCTGGAGCTTTCAGGGCTGAAGTTGAGAGGTTTCACAGGCTGGGATGATGAGGTCACTGCACCAGGTCTTCTGGCTCCTAAACTCACCCTCATTCATTGGTCAAAGGATCTTGGCCTGAGTATTATGTGTATTTGCACTTCATGATTCATCATAACTGGGATCACAGCTAGAAATGAGTTGGGTCATCATGAAAATGGTATACTTTGGGATTCCTTAGGAATGGGAGCCACACCCAACAGATATCTTAAACAACCAAGCAGCTGTTTGGAAATACCCCATCATAAAAGGAAGACATTTCACATGCAGAGCTGCTTCCAGTAGAATCACTCAGGAGTCTAAGGGGAGGGGCAATTCTGAGAGAGGTAGAATCTTTCACTCAAATTCCCACCTCAAACATTGCTTGGTTATGGGAAATATGAGGAGGTCAGAAGGGAAGAATGAAAGAGAAAAAGAAAAAAAGAAGGAAGACAGAAAGGAGGGGAGGAGGGAAGGAAGAGGGGAAGGAGGCACAAAAAGATGGAGGGAGTGAGGGAGGAAACACTTAGTATTCATTCCCACATCATTGATTGAAAACAGGATCCAGGCCACTGTGCACAGGTGTTGGGAGACCAAGGAATTTAAACTGAGGATTTCCCAGAGGACCCTGGGTAATCTACCCAACAAGCAGAACATAGGGCTCCAGGAAGCTCTTACAATGAAGAGATTGGAATGAGTGGCCTCTGGATCCACAAAACACATTCAGAGAGACTAAACCAGGGAGAGCATATCTTTTTGGATTTCAAGGGAGAGACAATGCCTGGACAAAAAAAACAACCTGTGTTTTCAAACCTTTGGGAAAGGAGATGGGAACAGGTAGAAATACAGTTCTCCAGGCCATGCTGCCTGAGCCCCCTGCACAGGGATGAGGGAGCCTGTCAGTGCAGGGCAGGTTTTGTTCTCACTTCTCCATGAACTTGCACCACTGTGGATAGTGCTACCACTCCTATATGAAGCACAGTAGTAATCAGCCTCGTCCTCAGCCTGGAGCCCAGAGATGGTCAGGGAGGCCGTGTTGCTGGACTTGGAGCCAGAGAAGAGATCAGATATCCCTGAGGGCTGCTTTGTGACATCATAAATCAGGAGTTTGGGGGCCATGCCTGGTTGTTGTTGGTACCAGGAGACACAACTACAATACCTCACATCGTTGCTGCTTCCAGCAGAGGAGGTGGTGACAGACTGTCCAGGAGACCCAGACACTGAAGGAGGCTGAGTCAGTCCAGCCTGGGCCCAGGAACCTGAAAAGAGCAAAAACACACTCAGTGCTCACTTCAGTGCTGGGTCCAGGAGAGCAGAGGGGGAGACAAAGAAGCAGCCCCGATGTCCTCATGGTCTCCCCCTGCAGTCTCACCTGAGCCCTGAGTGAGGAGGGTGAGGAGGAGCAGAGTCCAGGTCATGGTGGAGATCCACCCAAGAACGTTGCCTTCTGAGCCCCCAACCCTGGACATGACTCCCCAAGACCTCTCTTATTCTGTCTTCCTGCCTCAGAGGAGGGAGGGGCCTCCATGCAAATCTGCTCCTTTTTTCTGTCTCCTCACCACACTCTGACCTGATCCTTGATTCTACATATTTTGCATCCCTGGACAGCACAGCCAGTCTGAGGCATTCAGGCCCTTTGACATGGGTTTTCTAAGACTGAGCCCAGGACAGTGCCCAGGAAATGCAGTCCAACTTAAAAGGTTGCCATCCTTCCAACTGCTGGTTTCAAAATGTGCTCAGTTGACTAAAAACTCTCATAATCCCAGCACTTTCTTTCTGTTCTGCGTTGTTTAAGGGTGAGGACATGGTTCAGAAGGGCTGAAGTTAGAGAAATCTAATCAGCTTTCTCTCAGGTACCTAAGGCAGAGCTGGTGGTTGTTCACATCCCTCACCCCCTTCCTATCACCTCAGTAGCTTGGGGCTTCATCCTACCTGGTCCATCTCTGCACTGCTCTGAGGCTGACACCTGGGGACACTTATGGTTTTGTCTTGCAGTACATATTGGGGACACTCTTCTTCCAAATCTCCCTCTGGAGGACTTCAATTGGAGCCAGGCTTTGGGACCTCACACAACCCAGGGTAAAGCACAGCAAGGACTTCCCCAAACCTGAGCCTTTGCTGCCACCTGGTGGCTGACCTTGGAAGGACAAACTTCAAGGCTATACAGTATACCAGGAATGCTGCTGAAAACCCCTGCTCTGCTCACCTCCCAGGCTCCCTCTTTCTCATCTCATCTCAGCACCAGGCCCCTTGATTCTGTCTGTTAAAA